>NW_009713122.1:642-12721 GCF_000703405.1 Apaloderma vittatum | reverse complement strand
CGGGCTCGCCCTGACACCGTGCCAGCTTCTGCTGCTGGAAAGCGCGTCCACTGTCCAGCCCGCTTGACCCCCTGTCTGAGTAACTTGTTTTGCCATTTGTCACTGCCAAATGTTTCTTTATTCTGCCTCAGTCACTTGGTTTGCCACTCATTTGATTCCTTGCATAATTAACTTTGCCAGCCAATTGACTTGCTGTGTAATTATCTTTGCCAGTCGCTTTGGTCTCTGCATATTAATCACGGTGTCTAACGGGCCTCGGGGCAGGTTGCAGCTCAGTGGGGCCAGCAGCAGGTGCCGGCCAGCCCTCGCGCCCACCAGGCACCGCCTGGCACAGGGGCAGAGCCCGAGGGCCACTGGCACGGATGAGACTGCGACGCGGCCGGGGCAGCTGCAGAGACATGCTGCCACTTGCTGCTTCCCTTCCCCGACCCGAATTTAACTCTGCTTCCCAGCAGTGCCCCCCTCCAGCCTTGCCCCTCCTCATTTAAACCCTCTCACTTCGTATCGAGTCCGTCTGCCTTTGTCGCCTTCTCCGACGCCTCCCCGTGTGCTTTACCGTGCTCTGGTTGTGCGGACAAGCCCTTCTTTCCCCAAGGCATCTGCAAACTCTTTGTTCAGCTTCAGCTGAGGGGGGCTGTTTTTGCAGGATGCCTTGGAAAAATTATCTGACTTAGAGTGACAAGTGTGAAGAGCAGTTGCAGACAGTTTATACATCCTCCTGAGGGAAAATAAACCTGTTAGTGTACGCCATATGCTACAAAGAAGTGGCTCTCGGCCACGCAGCTGAAACACTAGAGCCTTTCCTTGACTCTTTGTCTGCTTGTCTATTTGTCTTCAAAGCAGGAGCCCCTCACAGCTGACACTTCTGTCCTGTTTGCCAAATAGCTAGGGACTTCGTAAATAACGCAGATAAAGCTTTGGGACGTTGTTGGGAATAAATAATGTCATGCCTAGATTTAAAATCTAATTGCAAAATAATGTACTTTGGAAAATGATCTTGCTTGGCTGCCTACCGTTCAGAGGAGTTTGGGTTTCTCCATTGCCTTGAAAATCTCTCCAGCTTGTGCTCTGTTCTGCCTCTTCTGCCCAGCTTCAGCCTAGCACCTGTATCACTTTAACCAAGTTTTGTACAACCTCGTTCCCCATCAAATACACTTCAGCTCTAAAAACACACTCTAGCACCACAATCAAAGAGACTTCCAATCTAATTTTCCCCAATGGTGTTTTCTAGTTGGTCTGGACAGATAAAATCTGTTACTAGGATTTTGGCCTCTCTGTGTCCTTTTATATTGAAGGGTTATTTCATAGTCCAGTTATTCTTGTAAAGAGCTTTTTAAAATCCCCTCCCATTGCTTGATGTTTTGCATTTGTATGTAACCAACAACGTCTCACAAAGCTTATTTTTCTGAAGTATCAAGGAAGATAAATCCCCGAATGCATTTCTGAGATACAAACGTGCGAGTCTATACCATGCAATCAAGTGCGATGTTGTTATCTCGCTGATTTTGGTTGAGGTAGCTCCACAAACAGGAGCTTTCCAGTGTCTGCAGTTCATGTGGCACTGACTTCTGATGCTTTTGCCCCACTGTCTCACTCTGTGCAGCTGGGGTTGTGCTCCGGGCATACTTGCTCAGAACTTACTCATGGACCTCAACATAGGGCACGGTTGGGTATGACTGACGTATTTTACTCGTGTCAAGGGGAGGCAAGTATTCCCCCTCCTCCTAACTTGTCTTTCAATCTCCGGCTTTTACATTCCCTGACATGTTCCTTGGAGAGCCTGAATTATTGTTGGTAGTGGTTTTGTTTTGCAAGAGTACGAGTTCTTTGGCTGACTAACGTGCAGACGAATCATCTGTCCTGGCTTGGTCTCCCGTAACTTCCGCATAACAAAAGGAAAAGGAGTGATCGCATCTCAGCTGTCCTGCACTCTCACGCCTGCATTTCAGTCTGGGGCAAGATGAGGGGACTCTGCTGGGAAGAGATCTAAAGTGCAAAACCGGGAGTTTTTCTTCTGAGGTTTAACAATTCTTTTTTCTTCTTCATGAAAAATGAGTTCATGTGCGAAGTATGACTGCTGTTGGGTTTGGAGGGGTTTTCTTTGTGTTTTCTGTTTGTTTTTTTCCTGAAGTGTCTCTGCTCTGCCTCTCCTGACAGGTTTGAGCTGCAATAAACCCTCTCAAAAATGCACCAAGAGCTAGTTGTGACTGGTGCGGACAGTGCGGCTGCTGAAATTTGATTTCGGCAGAGGAAGTGACATGACTGGAGCAAATTCCTCAGCTTGACATTTAAGAGCAAATAGAACATCACTGGTGGTTTGGCTGGGGCTGTTGTTGTTTTGGACTAGCCCTGGGTCAGTTGGAAACAGGGCAACAGAGGGGATGAACAAATGCAGCTTCAGGTCACTTGCTCAGCTGGGGAAAATGTGGGGGACAACAGGGCAAGTTTGTGTTTTCCCCAGGTCAGGCCCTACCTTTGCAGATGCACAAACTGGAGGCTCCATGCATAGGGGATTCTAGCAGGAAGGAGGAAAAAACAGCCCTTGCAACAAGCTCTAGCTAAAGATTAACTTTGCTGACTAACTCAATGCTAGGAATGAAAAATGTGAAAACAAGTATACTGAAGACCGAGGCTGTATTTTTCTTCTCCGTCTGCTGATGGAGGGCTGTGTTGCCACCTGTCTGGGCCAACGTCTTTGGATATTAAATAAACCCAGTCTCTTTCAGTACAGAGAAGTTAAATCAGCTCTATTAGAAAAGTCTACAGCATAAAGCAAGCCAATAACAGCTTTGAGAGTGTGTCCTTCCAGTAGTATTTCACACCCACCCAGTACATGGAGATAACAGTGTTTACTATCACTCTGTAAGTATAACTCTCTGGATGACTAAATCAGAAAGTAATGAAATTTAGCTTCCTGCTGCACTTCTGTTTTGTTGTGTTTTTTTTTTATTAATTCATCTTTCTGTAAAAGAGCCTAAGGTCTATGATCCTCTCCTATGGGAAAACCAGGAGTAGGCTCCCCTTCGGGGAGAGCCTGGCACGTGGGTCTGGCTGCCCTGCTGCAGCTGGGGGGATGTCAGGGCACGGACTGCTGCTGCCAGGGGATTTCAGCTTCAGTGTGGAGTAGGTTTGGATCAGGACTCCTAGTTTAGCCTCTTTGCTTTCATCTGAACCTCTGGAACATCATTCTAGAAAGAAATGTTACCTGGAGTTGTCTCATAGCAGGGATGAGCAACACTGGAGAGGTTGTTACGAGCAGCTCAGGTCTGCTGTGTTGGGTTCCCCACTGTGAAGCCAAGATCAGTCCCCGGTCAGAGCACTTGCATCAGAGCCCAGCACGGGTACCCGGAGGAGAGACTGGGGTACCCAGAGGAGAGACTGGGGAAATGCAGCGACGGCTCTTGCCAACAGTCCTGGTGTAGTAATGAGGTGCTCCGGGGAGACGTTTCAGAAATTGGCTTTTACGTTCAAGATCAAACGTTACTGCTGATCCATGTGGCATTACTGACGGTGCTGGTGGGATGCCAGTTCAGGACGGAGCTTGCCAGGAGGGGAGCCTTTGGTTGCAGGGCATGTTTCCACAGAAGGTCAAAATGGTATCAAATTCTGACACCCTCCAAACTCAGTGCAAGATCTCTTTGTTCACCAGAGCTGACCTGCAGTGATGACTGACTGTCAGAACGAGGGAGAAAAGAGACAACAGCGGAGGAAGGGGAACAGAGATGCTGTTAGAAATCATTGCCCTTTCAAGACCTCCTTTAAAGTCTATTATTGCAAAGATGAGCTTGCTATAAACTCTTGAATGGACAGACAGAGCCTGAGATGCAAGAGTGTCGTCCCAAGACAGTTTTCTATTATCTGGGAGATTTCTGTCTTAATAGAAGCTTTCAGAGCCAGCACGCGAGTTGAGCTCTAAAATTACGCCCCCACAGGAGCAGAGTGTGTTCTGATGGAAAAGGCAAATCAATTGTGTTTTGTGATATGATATCGGACACACAAAGTATTATTCTGCTGGTTCTCAAGTCACACTAGACTCCATCACAGCCAGCAAGCCTAAATGCCTCTGTGGCAAAAATAAAAATCACTTGCTATTCTCACTAAGAAAATGCTTTGCTCCTACGGGTAATACCTGGTCAAGGTGGTTGCTCTGTTCACCTTTCAGAGCTCTGCAAAGAGTTTTCTTCTCCTCTGCTGCTGAGCTCTCTCTACTCTTGTGCACACACTTTTCATTTTTCTTTTGACAGTATTTATTATCTCAACCTGGAAGTGTGAAATTAATGCTTACCTAATTTGAACCAGTTAAAACTAATTAAAGTAAACCATCACCTTCCAGGCTGGGCTGAAATGGAGACCGGTCTGTGCCTCGATACACACACACACACACCTCCCCCAGCCGCCTGTCACACAGCAGGATTAAATGGCAGCAAATTGTAATGTCAGGTCAGCCAAAGTTTTACTACCCCCGTGTTCCGACGTCCTATGATTCCAGTAATCAAAAGAGAACTCTCCCCACATTCAAACGTGCAGTTTACAAAATAGATTTTGTACTTTCCGTCTTGCCACCAGTTTATTTACTTTACTACTTTCTTTACTCACTCTTCTGGGTGGTGCTCCTTCGGGGATGGTACCCACAGCTTCCAGCATTGGCTGCACTGCTTATCATAATTCCGCATTACTTCCCTTTCTGCCAATGGCAATCACAAAAGAGCAATGGATTATTTACCTTCTTTCAGTTTAAATATGATCTATATATTTCAGCCCAGCTTAATAGCTCATACATTATTAGTGCATTTCTGTTTGGAGATTTTAATTAGATGTATGTTCCAATAATTCCTACAACAATATTTATTTTTCTGCCAAAAAAAGGATTCAGTAAAGACTCTGCCTTCATGTTTTATAGGTTTCTAAAGAGAAAGAAGCTAATTAACAGTTTCTGGTGTTATGCCTTTCTTTTTTTTTAATCTGCAATTAAGGGAATGTAATTACTTTTCACCTTGTCTTCTGTTTGCTTTTTGCATTCCACTTCTGTGCTTGGGGTATGAATCATGTTTTATTTCATGACTGGAGAGCAGGCATGGGTGTGCTGCTGATTCTGTGTCTGGTCTGTATTTTTGGTAGAGACACTCAGCTGCTACAAATCAACAAGGGAGTCAACGAAACCAAGTTGGTTTAGATGAGCAAAAGATGTAACCTTTGGTTGCCTGCAAGAGAAAGACCTTGACCCTACCCCTTTGAAAAATCTAATTTAAAATAAAAAGTACCCAATTGTCAAACACATACTATTTTCTTGGTGAGGGTTTGCTCTTGCAGGCGTTTTTTCCTCCTCCTAGGAATGCAGTTGATAGAATTCAGATAAAAACATGATACCTAAGAAAGACCCTTCAGCAAAATGTTCGTCCGGCAGTGTTAGAACTTGCCCCTGGATAATGAGTTAGATCCACCTTTTATCAGTCTCTTGCAACTCTCACGCAATTAAGCAGCTGATTCCAGCGCTCACTGAAACCTGCTGACAATTATCAGCCTGTGTCTGCTCCTGCTCACAACCAGTTTTACACCACTGGAGCAGAGTGGGCTTGGGCCCGTATCTTGCAGGTTACCTGCCTACGTTCAGTACCTCCTTTCAAGCCTCGTGCTCTATCACTGATGCAATAACTTTGTGGGCTCAGCTGAGCTTTTCCTTGAACCTGCTCTCTAATTAACCACTGCTTTAAGTTCTTATCAGCAGATTAACCTAGTGCAGAAGTATTCTGCATTTCCATAGCTTCCAAGCCATATAGGAACATGCCTTCTTGCCACAACCTCGGCATTACTCAATACGTCAGCTGAAGTCTTAGAAGTTTTCCAGACCCTTTAATCTTTACTCCTCACTTAATATTGCTCCCTTCAAACAGATGTCATTCCACCCACAGACACCTTGCCCCATGGGGATCTAAAGCAAGCTGGGTTGAGTAAAGACCCATTTCACACATGGAGGAAGACATAAGAAAGATAAAGATTCTAAATATAAGCCTCCATTTAGGAGGACAATAAAGCCCATGCTTAAATCCACTCCTCTTGTAATTATTAGTGTTATGAGAGCTATAGAAACTACAGCTTTATTTGTACTTGATGTTGTACAAATATATAATGAAGAGGAAGTGCTGTGGCCCAGCAACGTAAGAATAAAGTCAACAGGGAGATCCGAGCAACAGACAGGAGTACAGGAAGCTTGACAAAACCTTTATCTACAGAGGGATTCACTGGCCAAAACAAATTACCTGTTGAACAGCACTGTGATTTCTGTGGGTATTGTGGCATATCCTCAGCCCAAAGCATGTATTTAAGTCTAATTGAAGAAATGAGAATTTACCATGTGCTTCAGTGCTTTGCTGAATCAGGGCCATAATGCTGCCACTAGCCATTAAAATGCTGGATGGAGATGAGATAAAGAATGTGTCTGGTATCGGTGAAATTCCATAGTGGCTCTCAATTCCGGTACGCTGTGTCCAGTCAAAAGAACTGAAGCCCCTTTCTGTACTGTGATTTTCAACTCTGACTAAAACATCTCAATATACATTCCCAAGGCCACTGATGTAATAGATTCCTTCCAGAGAAAACACTGTGCAAAGCAACGCTGCCAGGAAATGGGAGCCTTCACACTTGGTGTCTGTATTTATTGTAAATATCCTGACTGAAGTCTTTTGTGCAGCAGTTTGAGAAGAAGCTTGTTGTTGTCACCCTCTTCAACTGCACCATTGTCCAAGTTTGGAAGGAAATTGGGATCTTGTCTGTGGTGAAAAAATCCATCTTGGAAAAAGAGACAAAATACAGTAAGGCAAAAATAGCCTGAAAATGGATTTGCAATGAGAAAGTAAGTTTCCTGGAGATTTTGTCAAAACAACCCTCATCAACAAAGGGCTCTTAAATGCTATGGTATTTCAGCCTTTTTTCCTCCTGTAATAGAAGACTCAATACATCAATGCTCATTTCCCAAAAGTAACACTCTTGCTGACCCTATGGTCAAAACATGACCCTCAGCCCTTAGTTTCAAACAAATTCAGCAGCTTAGCGGCTTTCTGTGGAAAGAGTCAGCTCACCTCACTCCCAGGCATTTCCCAGAAGCAGCAAAATTCAAGAGGAATTCTGCAGCTGAGCAGGATAAAACTCTTGAGTGCTTGTGCTAGGTACTACACAATGGCCATACCACAGGCTCAAGAGCTCTTCTGCTGGAGTCAACAAGCCCCTTGTCTCAGTACTCCAAGCATGCAAAGCTCCTTTATGAATTAAGCAGCTAAAATACGTACAAAAAGAAGCAGCCGGTTTGCTGGCATATGAACAGTATTAAATGTCATTCTGCTGTTAAGCAGCAGAGATACTGAGCTTGGACCAGAGTTCTCCCCCATTGAGACCAGTTAGTGACTGCAGGCGAAAGCATCTGGGCAGGCCAGCACTCACCAGAGGCACACATCTGCTCTCTGTGCCTGGCTGAGCATACAGCCATAGCTCTCTGTAAAAAAAGCATCCACAGCTACCTTCAAGCTACTACTGAAACTTGTGGGTCTTCCTATAGACCCGACTGCTTGCTAGATTCTCCTTAAGATGTCAGAGCTGAAGACAGAGATTGTCAGGTAAAATGAGGAGCAAATTAGTCCCGCCATGAGAGGCTTCAGACGTTCTTCCTGGGGGCAAGTGGAGATGTGGCTCCTGGGCTGATAACTCCTGTGGTGACTGTGGAGCAGTTGCACCCGTCCTATGACTGCTGACAGGCCTCACCAGATAAAAATTATCACAATGCTGTGAAAAGAGCAGAGGTATTTACCAAAATTGAGAAGGGACTATCTTAGATTGTTAAATCACAGGGCTTGCTTCAAATTTTGACAAGTTCTTCAGCAAAAATATAGGCAACGTGTAGCTCACTTGCTAATGAAACTGAGAACATACCACATCCATTCCTCAATGTCCAGTGCTCTCTCTTTTGGGGGCAAATCCTGGTGCTGGGTTTGATCTACGAACTCCTTGTGTGGCTTGGTTATTAACAGCTGCCTGGGAGCGTGCTCAACCTCCTCCAGCCATTGCAGCAGCAGAGCCTGACGGGGATGCTGTGTCCATGACTCCAAGAAGTCAAACTGCTGACAGAGATCTGGGCAGCTCTATCTCACTGGAATTAACTCCCCTGTTGAGCCAATAAAAGGCAGGTGTTGAAGTTAGCACGGAGTGTGAAGCACTAAGCAGTGCGAGTGAGAATCTATCTTGACTAAGGAAACCAACTGGTGACTGTCAGAGGAGACCAAACCAACTGGTGACTGTCCGAGCAGACCTTTCACAAAAAAGTATGGAGTGAGTCAGCTGCTGATGAAGGAAATATACCCCTTTGCCACCTTTTTTCCTTCTGAGAACCACGTCAATAAGTCAAATGATGATGAGTGACAGCCCTACCCTTCCTTCTATGGCCTGGCAACGTGGGAAATGTTGCCTAAAGAGACAACATGATGGAGATGTGGAATGTCTGAGGACTGAAGCCCTCTTCTCTCCGGATTCCTTCAATAGTGTTTTACAGATTCTGCGGTTGTCTTTCCTTGCCCATAGGGGACAGGTTACGATGCAGCAGAGAACGATGCTGTCACACAGCTCGATGAAGCTAAGGGGCTACATTTTTGTGTGTAAATACCAAAAAAAGGGAGGCAGAAATAAGAAAGCACTGGGAGACCAACTGAAAAATATTCTTGGGTTTTTTTCAGTTTTGTGATAGTTCTTCATTCTCCCAGGTGTCTCATTAAAAATGAATTAAAATGAGACAATTAGCTGCTACTGAGAATTTACAATGCTGCTTCATCAAAGTACTTTGGAGCACTTACTAAATAACAGCTGAGTAATTGGTACCCATCTCTACTGTTTGTCACAAAGACAATGGACATGGTGAGGGTCCTGGAGAGATATGGTCTTTATTGAAGAAAGGAAATGAATGTTTAAGCAGGCTAATTATAAACAACATATATAAATTAATATGATTAGCAGGAGCTTGACCCGTGGGGTTTTTTCTCTTTTTTTCCTGGTTCTTTCCATATAGTTTTCTTCTGGTTGGCTGTAGAATGGGTTCCCTGGTGATCAAATAGGAAAAGACAGAGATAATATTCCTTTCACAAAACCATCGTCAAAAGGCCCTTGTGCTTCTTAAAAATGAAAAATGTGGATACACGTCATCTGGAAACCACTGTCTGACAGTGGCTGCAGGACAGTTGTGGCTTCTTCCGTACGCGCCCTCCAACCTTGCTTCTTCCCCTGTTACTTCTTGAGCAGAATTCAGGTCTTCACTACTGTCAGGAACAAAATTATAAAGTCCAACATTTCCCAGGTCAAACCTACCATGCATGCATCACCGGTTCTTGTGTGTGGGGTGTGCACACACCCCCTGGATGGGGTCCCCCTCCAGCACGTGCGTGTTTGACCCCTGCTGTCAGAGCCACCAGCCTGGACCACGGGGATCCTGGCAAACACCTGCTTTGAGCTTTTCCACATCTGCAGCATGGCACTGCTGCTTCTGCCTCGCCAGCTCTCAGCTTGTGCGTAGCAGGATTTCACCCCAGGAAAATGAGGAAAGAAATGAGCAAAGCAGTAAGGCAGGAGAGTGGCAGGAGAAAATTTCTGATGAACTCTTTTTCACAAACTACATTTTTATTTGAGACTACACCAACTCCAGTTTTCATAACAATGCATTTTTCCTTTGACAAGTGCTTATTTCATTTCACATGGTTGTCTAAATAGTTATCACACTGCTAATGTTTCCAGCCAGAAATTACTCCCCAGTGTGCCAGATCCAGACCTTCCAGTAATTTGTGTATGTAAATTCAGATTATTATGTTCACATGTAATACTACAGGTAACAAAATCAAAGAGCAGATACAAATTATCTGCATAACAATCTGCATAAAATATTCACGTATGGAAACTTAATTTTTCTTGTTTGTATAAACGTCTGAACATGTAAGATCTATCAGTCAATCTCACCTGTACCCATACAGCTCAGAAGCGTATCATATTTATTGTGTGAGTCCTAACATCATTTTCCAGTGGTTCATAAAATATGATCACTGCGAGGAGCTGATCAGAATTCAGAACTGTACGATCATTTAGCTGCTACTGTGGAACTAAAATGTCTTTTTTTTTTTTTTTAATTCCTGCTATGAATTTTTCTCATTTAACAGTCAACTAAACTATAGTGATCTGGGAATTAGCAGCTGAGGACTGTTCACCATTGGAGGATGCCTAATGCAATTAGCAAAGTTAATAAAATGTTGGACAGGTGCCTTATACCAGGGGGAAAAAAGGCGTTCTTATTTGCTCTGAATCAGTTACATTACCTTATTTCTTTTAAGAAAGCATTTATTCTTAAAACTGAATGAAATAAAGAGCAAAGCCAGTGATTGAGCTGTTCTTGGTTGAATTCTACAGTAAGCTTCTTTGTCTTCTACTTCCAGGAAAAGAGCTTCAGGAAAAACATGTACCTACTTGCAGAGGGACACAGAAAGAAAAGGTGCACGGGAACGGGCAAAGCATGAAGAAGATTACTCTGCAATATCTAAGGAACAAGTTGGAGCCAGCTCTGAACCATCTACCTTTAATAATGGGTGGAGGACGGGAAACATAACAGAGGTCAGAGACAAGAAAGTATACCATTCCTCCTCTTTTTGACAAAGCTGATCCTTCAAAATTACACACTTTTCAGCTTAACACATGGAAAGATGGCAGAAAAACTGAGTCAATGAGAAACAGCAGAAACCACTGATCTGTAGAACTGTGGAGAGGAGAAGATTGAACGGTCCATGAAGCATAAGAATAACAAGGATGTTGCCAAGAAGGTAAGCGTGCAGGTCTACTTGTATCTTTACCCAAGAGCTCACAAACTGGAGGACTCCCTCATTTAGGGTGAACGTTCTCCTGCATCTGTGCTTGAAGGGAAACTAAAGTAAGTAGTTCTCTGAAGTTATTTCTACGTTGGGTTTAGAGGAAGATTGGGAAGTCTGACTGAGAGCCTGTAATTATGATGGGTCTTTAAAATAAAAAAAATTAAAGAAAAATTTAGAGAAAAAATTTAGAGAAAAGAGAAATTCTGAAGTCACTCTGTCAAGTGCCTGTCCTTTGGTTCAAGCCGTGCTGTTCCAAGTCATCCTTCCCTCATCTCTTCTGTATTTTTATCCTTCTAAAAAGATTTTACCATGGTTGAAGTGAAACTAGAGGAAAGGAAAGTCTTAGCTTCTTCACCTCTGTCCTGCCTCCTCAGCCACCTGCTGCAGTGGTATTTCTGTGCAGGGAATACACACAGTTGCCTCTGGCATTACACCTTCCCCACACCTTAGCTCTCAACTGAATCATGAACAGAAAGGAGTCATGAAAAGTAGTGGCTGGAAGACACAGCATCACTTATAGCTCTGTGACTGCGTAGGCTTCCCTACCTTCAGCGCAGCCATGTGGGTATTAGAGGTGAGCAAAAACCCCAAGGGTTTGCCCAACTGAAGGCAAACCAAGGATGTGCCGTGTCACACGCAGCTTGTGAAACTGCCTGTCTGCTTGTGTCCCTCAGAAATCTGCAGAGCACAGCTGCAGAACCAAGGAGTGATTTTTTTGGAAAAGGCAGAGAACCTTGAGCAGAGGGCTGCTGTCTGTCTGTGCAGCTCAGCACATCCCTAGCTGTCTATAAACTGGGCCTGCAGAGCCACCCTCTTGGAGCCAAGCTTGCCTGGCTTGAGGGCTAGTTTGCTCCAGAGGAAAAACCTGCACAGGGAAAGGCTTGAGGCCAGAATTAATGCTGATGTAGCCCCAGTCTCTGGGTAGAGGTACTCCTTTATGCTTTGCATAGGTACAAAATTATTCTCGTTCCACAGGTGTCATCTTGGTACCGCTGGTAAACATAAAATGGGAGCGTGACTTAGCCTTGTGGGCTCTGGCTGAGAAGCCGGTCATCGCTTGAAAAGACTGTAGTCGCTTGGCTTCACTGAAAACAAAAAAGAAGTTGACAGAAGCCAGTGGCTGAGATCCTGGACTCTGTGAGAGGAGCGGGCAGGACACACTGTCTGTTGGAAGTGCAGAAGCTCAATTCCAAACT
>NW_009713122.1:0-626 GCF_000703405.1 Apaloderma vittatum | reverse complement strand
GCCCAACCTCTAGACACGGCCTGGGCTGATGTACAGAGAGAGGTAGGGATGTGTAGCCTGTCTGCTGCTCCCCTCTGCAACTCTGGGCTAGGAGAATATGCTAACCCTGCTTAAGTATTTACACTCCTTAGAGTGCCCAAGTGTCAGCAGGCATGGCACGGCTGCATTTCAGCTTTGAGTCATCGGGTGGAAGAAGCCTGGTCTGGGGCCTGTAGTGACTAGAAATCATTACCTTGAGCTGGCTGCTTGTCCTCTGCCAGATGAATTTGTGGGCTTGACCCGTTTTCGCCACATACGTGCACAGAACGCCCACACACCTGGCTTGTATTAGCGTGCCCTCAGCAATTTCACTAAAGACAAACCAAGCTGGGAAGAACCGGAGTGTTTTAACCAGCTGCAGCCCAGCTGGCCCGTTGAGCACAGACAGAGTGAGGGGCAGCAAAGTTGGTCCAGCTCCCCCGGCCAGGGCATCCTCTGCTGCCATCTTCAAGTGGTGCTCTGCTCCTGCTCAATAATACAGCCCTTCCCCAACATTTGCAATAACCTTTAATTTATGTAACTAGGATGTTTTGTCCTCCCATCTTACAAGCGACCCAGTATTTTTTTGTCACTTTTATTTTTTTTTC
>NW_009713121.1:0-26564 GCF_000703405.1 Apaloderma vittatum | reverse complement strand
GATTGGCCCGACCCAGGTGCAGGACCTTGCAATTTGATTTGTTGGAGATCATGCAGTTTGCACTGGCCCATTTCTCAAGCCTGTCAAGGTCCCTCTGGATGGCATCTCCTCCCTTATGTGAGTCCACGGCACCACACAGCTTGGTGTCGTTGGCAAACTTACTGAGGGTGCACTCAGTGCCTTCACAGCGAGTCACGCCATACTGAGTATTATGAACTGCTGTTCTATACGTCTGAATTGGCAACAAATCTTTACCATTATCAATAAGGGCTTCAAAACTTGGCCTAATAAAATGGAGAATTTTGTTACTATTCGCTGTTTTCTGAGGTACTGTCCTCTTGTCTCAGACATTTTCCAGATCTTAATGTGTGACTGAATTACTGTTGAACAAGAATCTAGACAGAGGGATCATTTTTGAATTTGTATCTTCTATTTTGGATCATTCTAGTCCTGTTTAAACTTGAAGCTCTTCCATCAGATTGCTCTGCTGCCACTGCTGTAACAAACTTTATATAATTAATGGACTCAGAAACAGCTGTTCACCTTTATGTACAAATAATTCATTCATTCTTACTAAACTCAGACTTGCATACTCTATGAAAGCTAATACTGCCTCCACATCTGTAGACTTCTTTTGAGGCTGGATAAATCTGTGGGAACCTCACCAGACTGCCAGGACCTCTCAAATACGATGGCCAGTGGCCTAGCAACTTCAGCTGCCAGTTCCTTCAGGACCCGTGGATGTATCTCCTCAGGTCCCATGGACTTGGGCACCTTCAGATTCTCTAGGTGTTGCCAGACCTGATCTGCTTCTACCCTGGGTGATTCTTCACTCTCCCAGAGCTAGCCAACACCATCCGTGATCTGGGTGGTGTGGTTCGAGTGGTTGCCAGTGAAGACTGAGGCAAAAAATTTGTTTAGTATTTCAGCCTTCTCCACGTCTCCAGTAACCAGGTCACCTGTATCCTTCCAGAGAGGCCCGACATTCTCTCTCATTTTTCTTTTTCCTCTTATATAACTGTAAAATCCTTTTTGATTATTTCTAATATCACTGGCCACATTTGACTCAGTCAGGGCCTTAGCTTTTCTAACCTAGTCTCTGATTACACAAGCAATTTCCTTGTAGTCATCCCAAGTTATTAGTCCCTGCTTCCATGCTTCGTGAGTTCCCCTTTTGTGTTTGATTTTTGCCAGGAGTTCTTTATTTATCCATATAGGTCTCCTAGTCTTTTTGTGTGATTTCTTCCTTCTAGGGATGCAATGCCTTTGAGCTTGGAGGAGATGATCCTTGAAAGTCAACCAGCTTTCTTGGGCTCCCAGTCCCTCCAGGGCTTTATCCCATGGCACTCTACAGAGGAGGTTCCGGAAGCGGCGAAAGTCAGCTCTTCTGAAATCAAGGGTTTGAAACTTGCTGAGCTTCTCCCTCTTAGCTGCCCTTGGAATCTCAGACTCCAGCATCTCATGGTCACTGCAGCCAAGGCTACCTACAAGCATAGCATTTCCCTCCAGCCCTTCCCTATTGACGAGAACGTGGTCCAACATGGCACCTCTCCTCGTTGGTTCCTCTATCACTTGGAGAAGGAAATTATCATCAACGCACTCCAGGCATCTCCTGGATTGCTTGTTCCCTGCCGAGTTGTTCTTCCAACTGATGTCAGGGTGATTAAAATCCCCCATGAGGACCATGGCTTGTGAATGAGCAGCAACTCCTATCTGCCTATGTAGGGCCTCATCCGCTTGATCCTCCTGGTTGGGTGTTCTGTACCACACCCCCACTGCAAAGTCTCCTCCCCTGCCTTTCACCCCGGTCCACAGGCACTCAGTTCTTTCATCGTCAATTACCTCCAATTAGCTCCATGCATTCCAGTCTTTTATTGACATAGAGGGCAATACCTCCTCCTCATCATAAGGTGGGTAAGTATCAGAGGAGGTGTTCATCACGTGTCTTCCCTGAGCTAAGAGGGAAGTTACTATGAAAGAGATTCCAAGTTCTGCAGGTAATTATCTAGATGGAGAATTGCTGCAGAGAGGATGGTTTCAATTTTGAGTAGAAACCATGACAGCAAGATGACAAGAAAACAACTTTTAACAAAGAGAAAAGGAAGAAGTGAAAGGTTAATATATCTTGCCTATTGCTTTTCTTCTCTGTGTCTTACTTCTCCTTCTCCTTTTTCTTTTCTTCTTCTCCTTCTCCAGGCAAGCAATATTCTATCAGGTGAGATAGTCTAAGATCTCTAAAATTAGAGGCCGCACCTAAATCCATTAAACCTCTTTTGGTACGATGAAGATAATAATATTGTTTATTTATAGTATCAAAAATAGAGATAAATGACATATTTCTTTAAGGCTAAATAAAGTAATGATACTGCTTTACATCATTAATATTAATTTTAAATTAAAAAGATCTTTTCTCTCCCTTGTGTAGATGACCCTTTGCTTTCTTCTGTCCAGGTAGTATCCTGGATCTATGTCTTGTGAACATTTTATATTACATATTATTACTGCTTGTGAGAGTATAACTCAAACAGCTCACTATTAGCAAAAGTTTCTGTCAGGCAAGACTTTCAGAAGGATCTTCTCAGGTAAGTACACTTCCCAACCTCTTGTCTTTCCTAGCTAATCCCTCCCTTGCAGTCGTCAGAAGGTCTACATGAATTTAATTTTTCACCCTAAATCACTGCATTCTTATCAACTTCCTTGTTACCAACTGAAATGCAGTTTCTTTGCCTTTGTCTTTTGCTGGGGTTTTTTTGTTTGTTTGTTTTGTTGCTTGTTTCAATTCATTTTGGTTTGGTTTGGTTTGGTTTAATTTGGCAGAGATATACTCTCTTTAACCTGACTTTCAGTTATTGTCCTTTGAACCAGCAAGACAAAAAATTCTGTCCTTTCTTGTTGTTATCATATTTTTCCTGTTTCAAGTGTCTTTTGAATAGACCTTGTTTTCTCTATGAGTCTCTACATTGAAAGACAATTAGAAAAAAAAGTGAAAAGCCTCCCAAGAAACAAAACAAAAGAAGCTCCACTCTGCCCTAAAACAAACACATAAGTAGCATATTTTAAGTGTTTCATTATAAGCCTATGAGTTAGCTCAGACACAATGGCCACTAACCACAATTGATGCAAAAATGGACATAAAATATCTGATATTGAACGTAAATACAAAAGAGCATAGATAAACTATTACCACTATTGACAGCATCACTACTGACAGAGCTACAAGAATTCGGACCATGAATAGAATTCATCCAGCTTTTTATAGAAGCAAATGTATATCCTCAGTTTTTCCTGCTGTTTAAATAGATAAAGTAGTCTAAGTAGGTGCTAATACCAGTTCTTGTTATTCTACGACATTATTACATTTTTCCTTCTCTAAATGTGGTGTCTAGATTCTAGAATATATTTTGAGTGTCAAAGATGAAATGAAATGGATGACAAAAATTTTATACTTTTTTGCTTAACAAATAACTAAGAGAAGAAATGTAAATAAAAATGGTCCTTAACGGAATTTATTTAGCAGATTTATCCTTCAATTAAAACTAATGTTTGGGAAAGGAATATTTTTAGCTACAAACACCTTTGCCTGTTACAAAATAAAAGTCATCATTCCATATTACTCTTACTAATCTATCCATCCTGCTTTAGTGCAAAAGTCACATAAGTAAGGCTATCAAGTGTAGTTTATAATTTTTTTTATTAGTTTTGATAGTCTTTAAAAAACAATTCTAATTTTGGAACTCAAAGCTAACAGTGACCTTTCATTGCAAGGTTTTTTGAATGCAATGAGTATATTTATTAGTATTAATCCCAGGTTAGCTCTTATCTGGATTCTTTCTATTGACATTTACAGCAACCCAACAACTGGGACCTTATTTTAAGACTTAATAAACCCCCTCAGCTGTTTCATTAATGATAAGAATTAAAACAAAAAAAAATCTAAATAAGAACAATCTTTTAGTATCTATTTAATTTCTTAAAGCTTCAGTGAGCTACAAAGAAAACAGTTGTACTTTCTAAAAGAGAAATGCTGTGATGTTCTTATATAAATATCATCCTTAGCTACAGGGTCAAATAATGCAAAAAATTTATTCATGAATATTTTCATGAATAACATTGACAAGATCGTCTGACTTATTTCTCTAGGTCAAATTATTTACAATTTGTAAGTGACTTGGTTTTTCACTTGGAATTATTTAACATGCTCGCAACTTCCAAGTCTTCCACTTACTTCGTACAATTATGACTTTCATGAGAATGCATGTGTTCTTTGTTTATTCATATTTACTGCTCTTCTGATGAAAATTAGTATGTTTCATCTGCAATGGAAATTTTAATTCATAGTCTTTCTGCTGAGAATGTGAACTAAATATATGCACATGGACAAGGGAAGAGCAATGGATGTCACCTATCTAGACTGCAAGGTCTTTGATACGGTCCCCTGCAACATCCTTTTCCCTAAGTTGGGGACATATGGATTTTGTGGGCGGACTGTTCAGTGGACAAGGAATTGGCTGGGTGGTGACATTCTAAGAGTAGTGCTCAACAGCTTGATGACCAGATGGAGATGGCTGTCAAGTCGTGTCCCTCAGGGACCGATGTTATTTAGTAGCTTCATCAATGTTAAAGACAGTGAGATTGATTTGGAGATGACATCAAGCTGAGTGGTATAGTCAATATGCCAGAACAACAAGATGTCATCCAGATCTTCCTGCTTGCTGGAGAGGGGTTGGACTAGATGACCTTTAGAAGTCCCTTCCAAACTAGTGCACTCTATGATTCTATGAAACATATGGAAAATTAAATAACTAGAGGTTTTTCTGAGTTTTAAGTCAAGAACATGGTTAAAGGAGACCCATCTGAGCACAACAGCAAGATTAGCATGATTTTGGGTTATGTTTCTGATAGTGTGTAATAATCCCTTGCTATTTCTCAAAATTCCTTCTCATTATCAAGGAGGCTATTGTGACTGTGGCAATACAAGGAAAAGCAGTGACAACATTACGTTAAATAAAAATTATTAAAATAAAATATTTTTTTTTACATAGGAAACATTTTAAATGTAGGCAAAAGTAGAAGTCAGACTTGGAAATGAGCAAAGGCGCATTTGAGGCATAATTTTGACTGGCTTTCAGAGCATTTTTACACGGATTTGGTAATCTGAGTGTTTTGTAAGATGCAATTTAACAAATAAAATTCATCTCCATGTATCTCAGGAATGAACATCACTGATTCATTGAACTTGGAAGGCTGTATGATTGCAATAAATACTGAATTACAAGATAAAGCTTGTTACTGTAGACTTCTGCATACAAAAATCGAATAAGACAATAATAAGGCAAGTGATTATGCCAGGTCCAAATTTTTCAGAAAGCTAGGAGTGAAAAACACAGTCTAGTAGGAGGAATCTCCTCAGTAGCCATTTGAGGTAACATGGTTTTATGATTGCTATCTACCCTCCCTGTTGATGAACCTTGAAATTCTGTTGAAAGCAGTATTTATATTGTGGATACAGATGGGAAAGGGTGTTGTGTCTCATAAGGAATTAAGCAGTAATCAATGGCTACGTCATAAAGAACATCCTCAGATTACTACTGAGGTACATAAGGACCACTGGTGACGTTGTTGTGTTAGGGGAAGAGTGTAAGGAGCAGCAAAAGGACTTAAATTTGAATAAACTTTGAAGTTATGTCTGGATTTAAATTTAGTGTCATGCAATAAAGCCTTCAGTGTGAACTAGAAATTGGAGCTTTGAGCAGTTTCTGTCAGGTCATTTATAGAACTTTATAGGGGGAGAGAAATCATGCGTCTCTCATTTAATGCTAGGTTAAATTAATATCTAGAATATTTTCCCTTCATTTTTATTCAGTCACTCCTACAAATTCTTCAGATGCATTGCCTGCTTTTTATTTAGTACATAAATATCTTTATTTGCTATTAGTCTGAGAATGGATTTAATGTTGGGAAATATAAAAGTGTTTAATCCTTTTGGGCATGGCTATTCCAAAAGCAAAGGATTCTGGATGCCTTTGACAGGACCACGAATCCAACACATATTCTTATAGGTATTTAGTAAGCAAAAAGGATTGCTTCTTACTGTGTGCACTGTTTTGCATCTTGCTGCAGGAGCATCTGTGAGGAAGACGTATCTTCTAGTCTCTGTTAGACAGAAAATCTCTCCATCGTGTGGCAAAATATCGGACAACGTGCCTGGAGCTTGAGGATCCCAAGAGACATGTAACAACTCAATAACTTCCTTAACTAAATTAAGGGAATACTATGTGATTTAGGTAATCAATCACATATTATCAAATAATGCAGCAAGTTATTAAGTTATTTCAAATATATCCATATGAAGTATAGAGTCCATACTGAATGCATTATTACAAATCAGTCTGGGAAAAGTCTACCAAGAGAAAAAATAGAAAAATTAGTCCTTATAAATTGTTTGCCCTTCTCTTTATGGAAAACGAATTAATAGAAAGATTTTCCTTTTTGAGGAATTTTTTTCGACAATTTCTTTCTTGCTACACTGTATTTGTGATTTGCTATGCCTTATTCACATGCATACATATATCATCTACATGGTGGTGACAGAGATGTCATAAATTGAACAAATTCTGTGAGGGTTTTGATTTAAATTCTCAACCCCAGTAGCTAGTATCATTTAAATATTATGAATAAAGCAAGCAAATAAAGAATTCTTTTGTCCTGATTGTGGAATGAATTATTTCATTTTCTCTCAGAAATATGGATTTTCCATTTACAAACTACAGGAGAGAAGAAGAATATTCAATTTACAATCTAGTCTTAACAGGAAGGCAAGTTTATGTACATTTTGAGCAAGTCAGTCTGGAAACAGTCTGCAATTCTTTCTGGAAAGAAGTTTTATTTTATTTTTTTCTAATTCTAGTAGAACTTGTTCTAAGTGTAGATAAAATACAGATGGGATTTTTTTTAGGCAATTTAGAAAACAGAAGGGAAAACAATAAGACATTTTACTTTTCCATACTTCCTCATGAAGAAATCTTGCACTGTCAGTAAAAGACACACTTGGTATTAAGGGTGGAAACAAGATATTTGGTCTTAAAGTCACTTTAAAAAACCTCCTTAAAACTAACATAATCTTCCTGTACAATGTTTATTACATTCCAGTATAACAGACAGACTTTAGTGCCTGAAACTAATGTTTGTATTGTTTCTCCTTTGAGTCTCAGCCAATAAAAGAACATGAAAAAATGAAATACAGAGTAAAAAGAATCCAAACCTAATACCTGCATTACTGCTTACTGTGGGAGGTAAACAAGTTATGTGACATCCCAAAATAATGTTGATACTTTATTCTAACATGTTACATTTCTAAGTGCATATATATTTCAGCACTGATACCTCTACTTGTTTGCATGTTTCACTCTTCAGTTAATGACCAGTTTTAATAAATTATTAGAACATGCATATCTGAAATGGAGAACGTCTTTTTGATCTTTGCTGTGCAGCAGAGACTGCTCGGAACATTGCAGGATCAAGCTCAGAGAAGAAAATTTAATACAGAGTTATTGCACTGAGCACCTATAAGTTACTGTGTTACAGCTGCACGCACTTTTTCACTGGTGAGCTACAGTGAGTGATATGTAAATTATGGTTTTGTAGTGATTATTTTAGTGTTACTCAAATTTTATTAAGTGAGACATGTTGGTTTGAATAACCTACTCTTTCTGGGACAGCTTAGTAGTACGCATTTTCTCTATACTGTTTCTCGGCTCCAAAACAAGAACAGCAGGGAATGGGAATAAAAGGACATTTTAAACCATTTAAAAGATAATTAATTGTTATGATTGTAGTTACCTGCTAAGTATGAGACTTCAAATGCCAGTTTTCCAAAGGTGTTTTATATATATATACATTAATTTTCACTAGCCTGCTTAAATCACAGGGTTCAGTGTACCTGTCATTTTGTTTTCTGCTGTCAGAGTTGCAATGGGTACAGTATCTCCCAGAAGAGTTAAAACAGCTCTGGCCTGTGCAGAGAATATTATAGCCTCTGGTTACAGTATCTCAAACTACTCACGTTTTTAAGAACAGTCAGGCATGCAGCTGAAAGCATGAGGAAGATTTTATTGTCTGATTATAATTTCGAAGACTGGTGGACAATTCAAGGAATATTCATATTCTTTACAAAAAGGTCAGTGAATCTGGAATAAATTATTGCCATTTTTATTTTGTCTGCCATCTGCATCCACTTTCAACATCCTTTAGGACTGAAACTCCTATATGAATTGCTATAAGTTATTTGGGGAAAAAAGGATGGGAGGCAACTAATTGTAGCAACAATGTTAATTTTGGAAAATACTTTGAACCACATTCATCTGAGTAGTGACCTGCTCTAGACTGCTCAGGTACTACCAACAAAAAGGTATTTTTGTTAATAATTAACATAATTTTGTTAATAATTAAGATAATTAAGAATAAGGTCTGCATTTTTATAATTTCACACTGATTTAGACTAAAATATCTTCTTATAAGAAAAGATTGTGATCCATGTGAAAACTAACTGTAGAGTTAGATCTGGAAATTCAACTTAGAATCCTGAAAATCTTTACACAGATAGACAGAATTTTCCACTTGACTGTTTTGAAATCCCAAAGGAAACATTTAATAGATAGAAGTAATTTGATAACTCCTACTCCTCCTGCATTCCATGCCACATCACCTCACCATACCTTCAGAAAGCCTTTCACAATTAAAAAATTATGCTAGAAATCACCAATAGTCTTACTGAACAAGTTGTGGGCAGCAAAACCTACCTCTGTCAGAGTATTTAAAAGTATTTGATAAAGCAATGAAATTTCCTGAATGATTAAATATGTTAACAAAATTACTTTTTAGTGTCCAGAAATCTTATTGTCTAGAACTTTGGGAGCAATAAATTAAACATTAAATTAATACAAGAAAGCTGAGTCTATTCACTTCACTGTTTTCTCTTGACTTCTTATTACTTGGCAGGACACTTTAAGCATATTGGACATTCTCTGAGGAGATATTAAAACAAATAAAAAGCATTATCTTCCATCAGGGTTGTGGTGAGTTTATACCAGCCTCCAGTCAATGAGACCTCAAGATTCAAATCTGCTGTCACTTGGTGTGAATTTCAGCTTTCTCCTTGACACAAAACATCAGAACATTTAACAAAGTACAGGTAAGTGAGCATGAAGAAGGTAATGCATGAGTTTGCAAAACCAAGTATGCTATTGAAAGATCCATTTCCAGAAGAAAAATGGTGTAAGAAAGACGACCAATATTGACCAGATGCTACTCCACATCGTGCAGATTTTGTTAGAGACCTTGGGATTTTTTTGACTGTTATGATTTAAACATAAATATTTTAATAATTTTCTTTAAAATGTTGTAAGTGAAGAATAATTTTATGAATAAAATTTTCTTCTCAGAGATTGAAATGCTGCTTTTATAATTTTCTTTACTTTCCTTCTGCTAAGACTTTGAACATAAGTGAGTGGATGGTAAAGCCAGAAGTTAATATGCTTATTAAAAATAAACCTTAATGAATCAGAATTTTAGATTTAGCCAAGAAACTGTAAAATAGTAAATAGTTAATTCATTAGTTTTGAATATCAAATGGAAGTTAATTTTTTTAATAAAAAGATAACTATTTCATTTCTCTATTATAATTTGTCATTCATGATGGATTCTTTACATGAAAAATAACTAAATATTACTAGATATGGTTTAACAATGTTAGTAGTGACACTGTACTGTTATGGTTCACATTATATTTCACAAGACATTGACAAATTGTTCTGTACACAACCTATAATTTAGTCAGGTTTGCTTTAATACTACAGTCATTTATCTCCGTCTTGAGAACTTGACATCTATGTATACAATTCAGTAAAGCTCTTAAGCACATTTATTTTACAGTGTGTTACTGAAGAGGTACTTATACTGTTCTGGTTTTGAGATTTCATACCTGCTACTGAAATCTGAATACAGCATGGTCTTCAAAAGGACGAAATCTGCAGGTATAAGGAGTATTTACTGAAGTTATTGACTATGATTTTAGGTTTCTCACTGTAAGAATTTTAGTGAAGATATTGTCAGTGATGTCACATTCTTTACATATTTTGCATCACTGCCTGGTATTCCATGTGTAACTGACAGCTACTAGCTCTAATAATGAAAACTGCATCAAGAAATTTCCTTGAAGATTTGTACCCAGGCATGTAAACCTATAATGTAATTCTGTACCTTTCACTGTGCCTGGACATCTGTTCCTGGATACTCTGTTAAATAGCGTAATGAGTCTGATCTCATCAGCTTTTTGCTAAATGTAGGCTTATGCTATTTTTATGAAATGAAGCATAACAAATTCACTTCAAATTTAAGTAATGCATTCCATCTGTAGTAGTGGGCTGAACACCTGGGAGACACTTGTCTACACAGTATACACTTATGAAGTGCAATCTCACTAAAGAAAGTAGAGGACATTAAATCTTTTTTTAAATTTTTTTTTCCTACTAAGTGGTCTACGAAGATGATTATACATTGAGACTAGTAATTAAAGAATATGATTTCAATCTCAATATTTTTCTGGATCATTACAACTTTGAATAATGTGCCACTTTAAAAAAAATTATTAAAATATATATGTAATTTTTCAAATAAGATGTAACTGAAATAAATATTTCTAATTAGACGTACCACAATTTTTGAATAATATGAGTTACTTCAGAAAATGCTGATTAATTGGAACTGACATTTACCTTACTCAGGGCAATTCTGACAGACCTAATCTAACTGAAATAATTGGGTTTTTTTTTCTTGTTTTGACATATTCAATATTAAAAAAAAATTACTTTGAGTTAGAAACATTTTTTCTTTGAAGTATTCCTTGTATGGCATTATTTGGAAAACTAAAATATATATGAAATAACTGTATTGAGCATGTATGATTCTTTGAATTTCTCCATGTACCAAAAAAATTCAAAAATGTGGTTCTTTCAAAAGTTAATTATCATTCAGTCCATATTATGAAGATCTAAACTATGGAAAGTAACTTAAACACTCTACCTATGCAAATTGCATGGCAATAGTTAGATATTCCTCAGTACACCAGAGTTGCTTATCTAACGACAGATTCTATGCCTTTACATCTCAGTACAGTTAGAAATGTCTTAAACGTTTCTGTAGTAGTGAAAAAACTCACAACGATATACTGAATTATGCTGTTTGAATTTACTTAATATTTACTTAATATTTGCTTAATTTAATAAAATCTCTTGAGTAAAAATATTTATTTACCATTTAATGTCAAATATCAAGTGAAATTTTACTGTCTGTATGTGGACCATATTATCAAAATTTCCTTGAAGTGCTTATATAAATAAAGAAAATCCTTGAAAAGTTTTAATATGAAACAATGTATCAAGCTTTTAGGAGAACATTTTATTTACGTCAACAAAGTGAACTTTGCCACTAACCTGCCTGCTCTAATTGCTTGTTGTTAAAAAATGTAGTTACTGACCCATGGTCTGTCCTTTCCATTATCTGATAAGCATCCATCTATTAATCAATACCATCTCAAACTTACCAGACCTAGATCTTACATTTAAGGCAATTCACCTAAATGGTTTTTCTGGATAACAATAAAAGAAGAACAATATTTTGCTAATCTCTAGCATCTCCTTCAGTGATGGTTTAAACATTTGTTTGAAGATCCAGAGTAATATAAACCCACAAATTCTCTCACCAAATCATCAAAAACATCAATATATTCATTTTTCGTAAAGATACATCCTCTTATGTGGATAAAATAGACTACTGAATTAGTATCACATTTAAAGTACAATTTGTTGTATAACTGGAAAAAATATGACCTTAAGAGTTAAGCATAGACAAAAAGGAAAAAAGCTGTGATTTGATAAATAAATTACCATTCCTTTATCCTCAAAGTCTCATAACTGTAGGAATAAATAAAACTAATTATTATTCTAAGTGTCAAAATTTTTAATATATAACCAGAATTTATGTAAAAAATAGGTAAGTTGTACATGTGTTTATATAACAAATACATAAGCTGTACGTGTGAGATAGGAACCTAAACCAGTATTTTTAAAGTAAAATGCCCCATTTTGAAAATACACAGTCTGTTTGTATCAGGCAGTTGTAATCTAGCAAGACAAGATACACCTCAAGAACAGAATTTTCTTGAAAAGTATGCACTTGAGTTTGTCTGCCCTTTTCAAATGAGATTTTTACAATTCCCATGCAAACAGTCTTATTTACAGCCATGTTGTTGAAGGATATAAGATTACTTTTGGCATTGGGGAAATACATATCTCAGAAAATTTGTTTTGGGGTTTTTTTCTTGTTTAAATATTTTATTTATTTCTTTTTTTTTTTTTTTTTTTTTTTAGCAGATCTTCCTAAAATTGAGCCAGATCCTTACTCTGTTGCAAATGTAGCACATGCTAGAAGCCCAGACAGTTTGCTGGGGATTTTCAGAAAAAAGATATTCCATAGTGATGTTGCTCCTCAGTAGGATTTTTTTTCCATTTCTTTTGCAAGCATGAAGAATACTCTTCACTCTCTGGGAGAGAAGAGTTGAGTTTAATCATCAAAGTTCTTACATAGTATTTTGCTCTCTGTTTACTCATGGAATTACATATTTGGGAAAAAAATATGCTACAGGTATAGTGATGTTAAAGCCTTTGTTGTTATGATCTGCCGTATTCTGGGGGCTTGTAAACTGAGCAATAAAAGAAATTAGTTTTTGAGAACAGGGAAGAAGCAAAAGGAGATAACAGAAAAATCTGACCAATTTAAAAATGAAACAAAATGAAAAAGCTTTTGAGGGAAATTGAAGGCTTTGTTTGGTATTTTCATTCTACAATTTTTCATAGAATCATAAAAACAAAAAATAATTCAAGTTGGAAAAGACCTTTGGGATTGTTGAGTTCAACCATCAACTTTACAAAGTTCACCCCTAAACCATATCCCCCGATAGCACATCTAAACGACCCTTATCAGAAGGCCATTTGTTTTATCAAATGTGAACCATTTGGTTTTGCTTATTTATTTATTAAATATCTTCCTTTACTCATAGGCTATTTTTATATCATAGTACATTTTCTAACCAAAAAGGTGTGTACCTGAAAACATTTTAAGCACCATGCTTCGGAGAAAGCAACAGGTATGGGGCTCTGGATCTTAAGGACCAAGCAAATGAGGATGCAGAAGAAGGTCCGTCCATGGGATTGCTTAGGGTAAGTCAGTCAGCTTCATGCATAAGGACTGCTTCTACTGTTAAAAAAAAGGAGGGTTTTTAGGGGATTCCTATCTGAGGGGAACAGAGAGTACCATGTGCTGACCTGATCCATTCCATAGGAAACCTGCTGCATCCCTGCAGCCCGAGTTAGAAAGATCATCAGGAAACTCCGTGGTCTGGTGCAGCTCTCTGATTATTACCCACTATTAGTTGTGTAGGTTGGTAATGATGAGGTTGTGGACAGAAGTCCAGAAGCAAATAAAAATTACTTCAGCGCACTAGGGAGAATGGTTGAAGGATCCCGCTCGGTTCCCATGTGTTGCCAGGTCTAGTCAAGAGGTGGCGCCCCTGTCCAAAACAGGGAGCTTGGACTAGATGATCTCTAAGGTCCCTTCCAGTCTAGGCCATTCTATGACTCTATGGTCAGGGGCAGAGATAGTGTTTTCCTCAATCTCTTCAACAGAAGGGAAGAAAGCTGAAAAGAACAGGAAAACACACCTCATCAACATGTAGCCCGGAGGCTGGTGTCACTAGTAGAATTTTGGGTTTTTTTGGTCATGGTGAGGTTTACATGGTGCTGGGCCTGCTGGCAACAGAGGGCAAAGAAAAAGGATTCTTGCTCATGAACTGGCAGAGCTCATTAAAGAGGATTTTAAATCAAGTTTGAAGGGGAAAAGGGATAGAGCCAGGCTCACCAGAGATGAGCCTAGGGATGGCATCCCAGTGTTAGGGGTGAAATAGAGAGTCCAGCTCAAGTGCATCTGCACCAATTCACACAATATGGCAACAAAAAGAGCGAGCCGGAAGCCCTTGTGCCCCAGGATAGCTATGACACAGTCACCATCATGGAAATGTGATGGGATGATTCTCATGTCTGGAATGCTGTAATGGAGGGCTATAAGCTCTTCAGAAGGAATAGACAGGGAAGGAGAGGTGGTGGTATGACCCTGTATGTTAGGGAGGGGTTTGACTGTGTAGAGCTCAATGACTCTCATCGAGTGTTTATGGGCAAGGATGAGGGGGAAGGCCAACTAAGCAGATATCCTATTGGGAGTCTGTTATGGAACACCCAATTAGAATGAAGAGGTAGATGTAACATTCTACAAGTGGCTGGCAGAAGTCTCAAAAACACCAGCCTACATTCTCATGGGAGACTTCAATTTACTGGGCATCTGCTGGAAATACAACACAGCAGAGAGGAAGCAGTCTAGAAGGTTCTTGGAGTGTATGGAAGATAAGATGTGTCCTGACAAGACTGGTAATTAAGTCTACCAGATGAGCTTCCTGGTCACACATATTATTTACAAACAGAGGGATTGGTGAGTGATCTGGTGGTTGGAGGCCTTCTTGGGCTTAGTGAACATAAAATGAGTTCTCAATTCTTAGTGAAGTAAGAAGAAGGGATTCTGAAGGGCAAACTCTGGCTTGTTCAGGACACTGGTTCAGAGAATCTCTTGACAGACAGTCCTACAGGGCGAAGGGGTCCAGGAAGGATGCATGCTCTTCAAGAATGACGTCTTAGAGGTGCAGAGGCAAGTTGTCTCCATGCATCATAAGATGAACTGGCAAGGAAGATGGCTGTCCTGGCTGAACAGGAAGTTTTGGCTGTGACTCATGGGAAAAAAGAGTTTACCTCCTTTGGAACAAGAGGCAGGCAACTCAAGAAGAGTACAGGTGTCTAATTAGGTTGTGCAGAAACAACATCAGAAAGGCAAAAGCCCATCTAGAACTCCAGCTTCATAAGAGATAATAAAAAATGTTTTTGTAAACACCTTAGTGACAAAAAAGAGAGCCAAAGATGAATCTCCATCCTTTACTGGATGCAGCGGGGAGCATTGCCACCAAGGATGAAGAAAATGTTGAGGTACTTAATGCCTTCTTTGCCTCAGTCTTTAATAGTAAGACCAGTTTTCTTCAGGGTATTCAGCCCCTAGAGCTGGAAGATGGATAGCAGAATAAACTCCCCATAATCCAAGAGGAAGCAGGTCTGCTATGCCACTTGGACACTAAAAAGTTTATGGGACCAGATGGGGTCCACCTAAGAGTATTGAGGGAACTGGTGGAGGAGCTTACCAAGACACTCTCCATCATATATCAGCAGTCTTGTTTAACAGGGGAGGTGCCAGACAACCAGAGACTTACCACTGTGATGCCCATCTACCGGGACTGGAAGGAGGATCTGGGGAACTACAGACCTGTCAGCTTGACCTTGGTACCAGGGAAGATTATGGTTCATCTTAAGTCCACTTAAAGGTCATGTGCAGGATAATCAGGGGATCAGGCCCAGCCAGCAATGATTCATGAAATGCAGGACCTGCTTGACCAACCTGATCTCTTTCTATGATCAGGTGACCCACTAGTGGATGAAGGAAAGGTTGTGGGTGTTGTCTACCTGGATTTTAGTAAAGATTTTGACACATCTCCCACAGCATTCTGCTAAAGAATCTGGTGGATCCTGGCTTAGACAAGTGCACTCAGAAATTACCTGGGCATGCAAGTCCGGAAAGGAGGTGGTGAATGAAATTAAAACCAGTTGGCAGCTACCCACAGGTGATGACTCCTGGGACTCAGTTTTGGGTCCAGTCTTGTTTAATATCTTTGTCAATGTCCTGAATGAGGACACTGAGTGCATCCTCAGTAAGTTTGCACATGACACAGGAGTGTTGCTCTGCCAGAGGGCAGGAAAGCTCTGCAGAGAGACTGTAAGAGGTTGAACTGATGAGTCAAGATCAATTGTATGAGCTTCTGCAAGACCAAGTGCCGGGTCCTGCACTTCAGTCACATCAGTCCCTGCAGTGTTACAGGCTTGAGGAGGAGTGGATGGAAAGCTGCCTAGTGGAATAGGACATAGAAATGCTGGTGGACAGCTGCCTGAATATAAGCCAGTAGTGTTTTCAGGTGGCCAAGAGAGCCAACAGCATCCTGGCTTGTATCAAAAAAGTGTGGGCAGAAGCAAGGGAAGTGATTGTGCCTCTGTACTCAGCCCTGATGAGGCCACAGCTTGAGTACTCTGTTCAGTTTTGGGAGCTGCAATTTAAAAAAGACGTTGAGGTGCTGAATTGGGCCCAAAGAAGGGCGATGAAGCTGATGGTGAAGGATCTAGAGAAAAAGACTTACAAGAAACAGGTTGTCCAGGGAAGTGGTTGAGTCATTATCCCTAAGAGTGTGCAAAAAATGTGTCAACGTGGCACTTCAGGACACAGTTTAGTGGTTATGGTAGTGTTGGGTTGATGGTTGGACTTGGAGATCTTAAAGGTCTTTTCCAACCTTCATGATTCTATGATCTAGCAAACTAAAACCATATAACGCAGGAAGAATTTTTAAAGACAGCTAATCAGCCTGAGAATACATGTTAGGATATTTTTAATAAACTGTAAATTTTATATTTTTTCCATTAATTCAAGTAATATTTTTTGTCTTTGATTGACCATACAGTTTTCCTTAGAAGCCATTCTATCTGTGAGATGGTAAGACCTTTCTGTAAAAAGAGGTCTAATAGAGGTTATTTTATTTTCCTTTTCTTAATTACTTTTTAAATTACTACATTTGGACTTACATCACTGTAAACTACACTGTAAATTGATCAAAAAGATATTTATCATGAATTCAGAAGATGAAGGCCTGGTGATCCCAAAAGCAACAATTTGTCCATAAATGTACATTAACATGAACATCTTCAGTTGTACAGAGAACATCAATGGAAAAGCTCTTCAAAGTTTTTTTGACCACATGAGGTAAATAAAGAGACATTGCCCCATAAATATAAGACAGAAGTGCTTGCAATAATAGGGAAAGTTAAATCTGAGTGAATAATAAAGGGGCACAAAACACCTGAGAACTAGACACTAGCTACTCACTTGGAGGCAAAAAAAATCCTTAAAAATATATATATAAAAAAAAAAGAAGAGAGAATCACAAGACATTGAAAAAGTAGTCAGAAAGGGAAAGGGAACAGAATGGAAAAAAATATTACTCATACACTTTGTCTGCTGTCCATTACCATATAGGCTAGGGAACAACAGAATTTAAGGTTATTCACATGCTTCGTATCACCCACAAGTGCTCAAAGCCTTTTTAGAAAACCAACTCTGATTTTTGTCAGCTCACATCAACATCATCATCTTTTTCTCATAACTCCCCCCCTATCCCCTTCAGTCACTTTTCCTTATGCAGAGGGACTAGCATTTACCTCCTCCTGTCGGAGAAGAACTAGACAGCTAATCTACCATCTTCACATCAGATTACAATCTGAAACATAAAGGTCTGAAGAGGAGGGCTGTAAAATGTTTGGGTTTATGTGTAAGAAAATATTGCAAAAATTAGAATAATTAAGCATAGTGGAAGGGAGTAACCATGCAATTTAAAGTGATGATGAAATTACAGAAAAGTTTGATAATGTCTAATAAATCCTTCTCTTTCATATTCACCTTTGGAACCAGAACACAAGGACACTCAAAGTAGTCAAAATTAAGTGCAGGGAAAATGAAAAAGACATTATTTACATAATACATTGTAATTGCATGGAATTAATGGATAGAAAAGATCAAAATTAAAAAATGTGAACGGGGGTTTTAAACTGTTTGATTCATGCTAAAGCAATGGCAACTGATTTTCCTGCCTTGAAATCAACTGAAACCACTAAAGAAAGAGTAAATGAATTCCTGACAGCTATGAGAACACTAGTTATAAAATGGGTTAGGCAATAACTTTCACTTCTTCTCAGGATGGCAAAATTTACTTGGGCACTGTGGGGCACTTGCTTTAAGTCTGTTTACCACTCTTATTATGCAATGACTCCTAGCTGATTTAACAAACTCTCTTTTCCTGTATGATTTTCTCAAGCTCAGAAAGCACAGGAATATCTATTATTTATTTCCTTATGAAAATAGATTTGTCAATATAAGGGGACTGGTTAGCTCAGTGGTTTGAGCGTGGTGCTGGCAACAAGGACCAACACCGAGGTCATGGGTTTGATTCCCACTCGGTCCCCATGTGTTGCCAGATCTAGTCAAGAGGTGGCGTCCCTGCCCAAAACAGGGAGGTTGGATTGAATGATCTCTAAGGTCCCTTCCAGCCTAGGCCATTCTATGATTCTATGAATATCTAAAACTTTAAAAACTTAGAATCTTTTTCTAGGACAGATGCTGGAAAACTTTAAAAATATCAGTACTTATTGAATCATAATCCTAGACATATTCACTCCTTCTCTAAGTGTAATAGATATATATGTGTTTGAGTGAATGGTAAAAAGCAGAAAAACATAGTAAGAACCAGTAATCAGTTTTCTAAAGGCAAGATCAACATCAGTTAGGAATGCAGTAGAACAAGTACCAGAAGAACAATTAAAAAATCCTAACGACTCAGCATACAAGGTATTTAATAAAGCAAAATGTGAATTGGCTGATTCAGAGTACAAGATTTGGGTCCCCTATGTAGTCCAAACAAGATTTTTTCTATAAAGTGAATTAGATATGTCAGAAGAGTAATCTCAAAGTGTCAAAAGCAGTGCAGGAAGCAAGGAGATATACCAACCTTTGACTTCCTGACCCGATCAGGAACCAGGCCATCTCTGTTAGGGCTACCTTGTAGATGTTTTGGTCGTTTGGGTATACTCTTTCACACGGTAGGTGTTTAAAATAATAAGATTTAAAAGCTTTAAATTACTTCTGGAACTTCTAACATTAAGTAACATTTTTTATAGCTCTTCTTTTTCATTCATTTTAACTTTAATTAATACCAGATAAAGACTTTGAGATACATAGACTATATTGAAGCTTGTGCTATGAGTTGTGGGGTTTTTTTAATCTTGTAATTTCTTTCTTATGTGGGGAAAAACCCCACAACATAAAAAAGCCTGAACCAAAACAAAAAGTAACCGCAAAACAACAACAACAACAAAACTCAAAGAAACTCAACTCTGAAAAGAGCCTGTAAAAGTGTAGACTGCAGTTAAAACCTTTTGACAGTCAAATTACGTGACTGTTGCAAGTCCTTTCAATCTGGAGCTACTTCTGTTCTATTCTATTCTATTCTATTCTATTCTATTCTATTCTATTCTATTCTATTCTATTCACGACTCCAGGCCTGTTGGTGAGATATGAGGTGCATTGGCCTCAAGAGGTGCATTGGCCTCAATGGAAGAAAATGATATTTGCATAGGAATTAGTAAGGCTCATTGAAAGAGTTTTAAACTAGATTTGAAGGGGAAAGAAGATGAAACCAGAGTCACTAGAGGTAAGCCTAGAGGTGACACGCTGATGTTTGAGGTATGGTGTTCTGTTGAAGCCCCTCAGTCGGCTCCATGATGTGCTGAGTACAGTCAGTGAGGTCAGAGCATTTATTTTTAGTCTGATAGTGTTGAAAAGGGAGACTCTATCACTAGACATTAAACACTAAAATGTTTATTGAAGGGAGATGTGGGTGAAATCATTCAGTTTTTCAGGATATCTGAATGCTTCAACATTCACCTGAATGGGCACAAGGGGAGATTCTTTTCCCTTTTTGTTCACTGGAAATGATTAACATTTAGCATATTACCCCAATTAAGAAGTAAACAACAGGGTTTGTTTTTTCCAAGAAGTTATTTACCTTGTATTTTCCTTTTCTGTTGTATTTTTTGCTTATGACTGTAGGAATATTAAAAAATAATAGATTTTAACTAATGTCAGCAGATTATTTTTTTTTTATTGATTACATTCTTCATGAACACCATGAAATATGAGGCCAGGATTGTCTGTCAGTGTCTTCCATACCCTTAGCAAGGAAAGAAGTAGATCGGAGTGGAATTTAAGATAAAATATTCAGCTACATGTTTATTAAAATAATTATAATATTTCTATAAATATAAAATAATTGATTTTTCTACTATAGACTACAGCAAAATAATAAATATTTGTAAAATATTCTGAGATTAATTCTCTGGACATGGAAATTGATAAAGAAAATTGATGCAAGAATAGAAAGCTACCTTTAGATTCCTGGTGACATGATTGATCTAGCGAGGTGCATGGCAGATATAGGGGAAACAAATTTTTCCTCTACATCTGGCATGTCAATATTACTAATGATATCTCCTGATGGTGCTGAAGATCTCAGAAATAGCAGCTGCTTGCTATTCCATTCAAATTCCTTAAGCAATAGAAAAATAGTTTTTAATACTTCACTTGCAAAAAGTGTTGAGGAAAAGCAACTAATTTGTTACTTGTGTGCAAGAAGCGTGGTTAGCAGGTCAAGAGAGGTGATTCTCCCCGTTTACTCTGCTCTTATGAGACCTCACGTTGAATATTGCGTCCAGTTCTGGTGCTCCCACCATAAGAGGGACATAGATTTGTTGGAGCGTGTTCAGAGGAGGGCCACAAGGGTGATCCAGGGACTGGAGCACCTCTGCTATGAGGACAGGCTGCGGGAGCTGGGATTGCTCAGTCTTGCAAAGAGAAGACTTCGGAAGGACTTAATAGCTGCCTTCCAATACCTGAAGGGAACCTACAGGATGGCTGGGCAGGGACAGGACAAGCGATAGGACAAGGGGAAATGGTTTTAAGTTGAAGGGAAATAGATTTAGATTGAACCTTAGGAAGAAATTCTTCAGTACGAGAGCGGCAAGACTTTGGAATAAATTGCCCAGAGATGTTGTGGCTGCCCCCTTCCTGGAGGTGTTCAAGGCCAAGTTGGATGGTGCCTTGAGTACCATGATCTAGTTGAGAGGTGTCCCTGCCCATGAGAGGGAGCTTGGACTAGATGATCTCTAAGGTCCCTTCCAGCCTAGGCCATTCTATGATTCTATGATTCTATGAAAACATTTTGCTATTTTTGAACTAGCATGTTAAAATCACTTTCCAAAAGATTCCTAAGAAAAAAAATCAACAAATAATTCTTTGTGTTTGATACCTAAAGCTCTAATGGGTTGTTAGGATGCATGAATTATTCAATTTTCAGTCACTAAATGTAAAAATATAATTAATAAACTCATTCAGTTTGTAGCATTCAATATTGTAACTATCATCCAGTAGGCATGTGAAATTAAACTTCATATGACACTGTATTTAAGCTACTGCAGTGAGATGCAGCCTGTAAGAGTATTGACACCATGAATCTAATCCCTGTTTTAAACTCTGAGAATAATTAGTGTAGTTCATAACATGAAAGTAAATTAGGCTTGTGGCCAATTTGACATTCTGAAAACATTCTGTGTCCACAAGGAACTTCTTTACAGCTTAGTATACTAAATGTTTGCTTTTCATCTGAGTTATGTTGTTTATACCAGAAAACATGTTGCATAACAGCCCCAGATATTAAAAAAAAAATAAATATTGGCTGATTTCTATTTTCCAGGAAGATACTCCAGGGGGCAGAGAATGGTCTATGGTAATAGCAAACATTTTCAGCAGAAAACTAACTTTATGCAGTGTTTGGGAAAAAATTTAAAACAACAACAACAACAACAAAATCACCACAAAGAAAAAACTAAACACACACAAAACATCCCTACAAAAATAACATAAAATAAACCAAGAACAGAAGTGTAACAAATGAAACTTGACCAATGAACAAGGAGTCAACAAGATTTTCCAGTGTTCACCAGATCTAGTTGAAAATAATACAGACTACTTCTAAGTCTTTATTCTCATAAACTGGTCTAGTTAGTATTCTTTCTTTTTTGTTCAATTTCTTATACTTACTCCCTCAGTGTCTGAAAACTGCATGTGATTGGTAGATCTATTAACTTCAATATGAAATATTTCAAAAATATTTATATTGCTGATTCTTTGACAATAATTGGGATGTGGACTAACTTCATCAAGGTTTTATAAACTACTTTCCTCATTAATAAACAGGAATCTGAAATACTCTGGATTTATACTTTTTTTAGAGCAGCTACTGACATTCACACTAGCAGGCCTAATTCTGGACACAGAATGTATACAACTATAACTATAACTACTGGATAAATATATTTTTTTCAAATTCTTTAAAAGAGTCCATCTTTGGATTAACATTCCTACTCATTTTTACAAGCCCCAGATTATTGATTACAAGGCACTGTCTTCAATTGGACTTCTGTGGAGTGAATCTAACTAGCATGTTTATTTTATCATTAATCTTGTTGGTCATTATATCATTTACTGTTCATTATAGCAAGAGATAAATTGCAGAAATGCTTAATATTGTTAGTTCAGCTTGGCTGCGTCCTTTAGTGACACTAATTCTACCAAGCAGTTGGGCAAAATCAATGTCTGATGCACGATTTGCATTAAATTATACTTGTTATATGATTGAATCAACACCACACAGACTTTTCTCGAGTTAATTGATCAACTCCTACAAAATAAATTAATACGATACATCAAACTTAAGCTGAACTGTAGACCAGAACAGAACAAATATGAACACTGAATGAAAGCCAAGTTGCATTAGGCCACACAGGTCCAAGTAATCATGATCCATTCTTTGCTTTGGATGGGATTAGGAAGTGACATTTTGTGTTTTAAAGAAAGTATCAAAATGCAAGTGTAAAATGGAATTTGTCACCTAGAAAAACTATAAATTCACAAATGGAATTTCCTTGAGATTTTTTCTAAACTGATTGTCAAAATTTTATTTACATTTCAGTTCGAATTTAGAGAAATACAGACTGTGTATGACTCAACCACGGATTCAGCCCATTACTTGCAGGACATTAAGCTCTTTCATCTAAATGTGTTTAAGAGAGATTTGATCATGCTTCCTCTTACAGCTTGTCACTTTCTATCTGTGAAATCCTAACTGATCTGCTAGGTATGACGGTCATCTAAATCCTTCCTATTTGGACTGCCAGAATGAGCCAGGTTAGTTTAAACTGCATTTTGTCAGCAGTTTAGGTAGGGCAAGAAAGGAATGACAGTCCTTGATTATACCTTGTTCCATTGCAGGAGTAGAGGGAGTACTTGAGAGGCAGTAGAAAAAAGATTTCATTCTTAAATGAAGAGAAGGGAAAAGACGTAGCTGTTCAGCCAGCTGTTAACCTCCCCTTTTACTGTGACTGATCATGGTTCACATTTTGCTATGCAGACTGCAGCTGAGTAGAGAGCAGGATATACTCCTTCAACTGATAGATAGTCTTTCTTAGCAATCAAAAATAATCTCTCTCAAGTTTATTTCTGATTGCTGTAGTTGGAATATTTTCCTCTTATCATTTTCGTATTAAAAAAATAGTAATTAAATATATAAAACTTTGCAAATTTGCAATACTTCCCTCCTTAGCCATTGCAGCAAACAGCAATGAATTTGCCTACGTTAGCCATTTATATTTTAAACTTGTGTATTTGTAAGTTTGACATATAGTTGAATGTATTCTGAAAGTGTTGGACCAAAGTGTCACTGCACTGTGTTTGAATTGATATAATTATTTTGAAGCCAGTAGATCTTCAATGATTTGCAACATAATTTTGACATTATAACTTTTGTTGATTCTGGAGTTGCCCAATTTAGTGAACTGAAATGAGACATCATGCTGCATTCTAAATATGCCTATGCATTTCCAGGGAACCTAGAATGTTTCTATTACTCAAGTACTACTGCTTTAACAAATATACATAAGGAAAATTATCTTAATATAAATTTTCCTGTACATAAAATTAAGAAAGATTTCACCATGTAGAATTACCAATGTTCAAGCTTTGTGTTAAGCAACTGACTGCTCACCTTCAGTGAATTTGAAATATGTTTAGTCCATTTGATTTTCTCTTTGTCTTCTTCGTTGTATTTTTACTTGGTGAGTTTTTATTCATAGTGAAAAAGATAAATATAAAATTTTTTAAACATGTCATTCTAGCACCAAGATTTATTATATTTGTACATTGGTGACATAATATGGTTTCAATTTTTCAGTTATAAATCCAAGGAGTGCATCCTAACACTAAAGGTTGAATTTGCCAGTACTCTAATGTTTTCAGTTTACAATAAAAGTTTCAAAGAAGGAACAATATAATCTGAAGAAAAATTAAAAAAAAAAAGTGAAAGGTTATGAAGATGACCTTCTCTACTGTGGTTAGCAGGAGCATAAAAAAATAGTTGAAAAATATCACTTGTCTCTTCCTTCTTGCATATTAAAAACATTTACATCCAATTGCAATAGTCCCTGCGTGGACAGGGAAGTTGTATTCACGATAATATGTTTTACAAATGTGATAGGCAGCCTATTTCCTATGTGGACAGAGACTCTGATGTGATATGGGAACTTGAACAAGTTTCAAACTACCATTCAGTGTAAAAAGCATAGTGTTGTAGTCTGAGTATTTTGAAAGAAATATTTTTATCTGGCCAGACATGTCAAGCGCAACAAGAAAAGCTTCTATAGCTATGTTGGTGGTAAGAAGAAGACTAAGGGTAATGTGAGCCCTCCCTAGAGGAAAAAACAAGACCTAAGTACTTTGGATGTGGAAAAAGCTGAGTTACTTAGTGACTTTTTTTGCCTCAGTCTTCACTGGAAAATGCTCCAGCAATATGGATCGAATTATAGAAGGCAGACATAGAGATTGGGAGAAGGAAGGACTGTCCACTGTAGGAGGAGATCAAGTCTGAGACCATCTAAATAACCAGAAGGTGCACAAGTCCTTGGGATCAGATGAGATACATCCCTGGGTCCTGAGAAAACTGCTAGGTGAAGTTGTTAAGTGACTATCCATCACATCCGAGAAGCCATGGCAGTCTAGTAAAGTTCCCACTGACTGGAAAATGGGAAATAAACCCCCCATTTTTAAAAAGGGAAAAAAAAGAAACTCCCAGAGAACAACAGGCTGGTCAATCTCATCTCTGTGCCTTGAAAGACTGTGGAGCAGATGTTCCTGGAAACTATACTAGGGCACATGGAAAATAAGGAGGTAATTGGTGGCAGCCAATATGGCTTCACTGAAGACAAATTGTGCCTGACAAATTTGATGACCATCTATGATGGGTGGATAAGGAAAGAGCAACCACTGTCATCTGCATAGACTTGTGCAAAACATTTGACACTGTCCCACATGACAGCCTTGCGTCTAAATTGGAGGGATATTGATCTGATAAATGGACTACTCAGTGGATAAAGAATCGGCTCAATAGTCACACTTAAAGCATTTTGATGACTGGCTTCATGTCCATCTGGAGATCTGTGATGAGTAACGTTCTTCAGGGGTCAGTGCTGGGACTACTTAACGTGTCAGTGACATGGACAACGGGACTGAGTGAATCCCTCAACCCCAATCACAAATACAGGCTGGGCAATGAGTGGACTGAGAGCAGCCCTTCAGAGAAAGACACGGTAGATGAAATCCTGAATATAAGCCAGCAATTGCCTGCTTGCAGCTCAGGGAGACAACCACATCCTGGGCTGCATCAAAAGAAACGTGGCCAGCAGATCAAGGGAGGTGATTCTGCACTTCTCCTCTCATGAGACCTCATCTGCAGTACTGTATTCACGTCTGGAAGCCTCCACATAAGATAGACAGGAACTTGTACAAGCAAATCCAGAGGAGGGCCATGAAGATGATCAAAGGGCTGGAGCACCTCCCCTGTAAGGAGAAGCTGAGACAGTTGGGGCTGTTCAGTCTGGAGAAGACAAGGCTCTGAGGAAAACTTGTAGTGACCTTCCAGTACTTAAAAGGGGTCTACAGAAAAAAATGGAGAGGAGTTCTATCAGGAAGTGTAGTGATGGGAGAAGAGGTAACAGTCTCAAACTCAAAGAGAGTAGATTTAGACTAGATATTAAAAAAAAAATATTTACTATGAGGGTAGTGAGTCACTGTAACAGGTTTGCCAGAGAAGTTTTGGATGCCCCCTTCCTGTGGAAGTGTTCAAGGTCAGGTTGGATAAGAAGACTTTGAGCACTCCATGGAAAGGTGGACATCCCACTAGACCAGGATTGGAACTGGATGATCTTTAAGGTCCCTTCCAACCCAAACCATGATATGATTGTTCCACAATATTTTATAGGTAGTGTCAAACAGCCCAGAGCTCTTCCTTTGGAGCTTAGAATGTAGACAATCTATGTAAATACATTTTTAAGGGGAAAGATGTATCTGCTGGATTTAATCTATTACATAACATGTAAGCAAGCAACAGAGAAGTAGACGAACAGGTAGTTTATGTCTAGATAACAGACTTCAAGAACTGAACATCTTGAGTTATGTCTTTATTTGCTTTAAATAAAAATGAGCTCAGTGATGTTGGAATAGTCCCCAGTGAGTCTGTATCACAAAACCATAATCTATTAATAGTTTGTGGATATTTGCTTTTGAAATGTTGTACTGGGTTGGCCTGGCCGGATTTTGGT
>NW_009713120.1:6468-7631 GCF_000703405.1 Apaloderma vittatum | reverse complement strand
GGGCTCTGTACAAAGAGGGAAAGCACAGGTTGCTATTAAGACACTTCTTGGACCAAAGTCCCTCCATCTTCTGTAGAGGCTAAAATACATTTCTTTTCTCTGGTTTGTGCTGGCTCAGTGTGCTGTGAGGAGCAGGACCTCTGCCCATGAGCTGCTGAGCAGTCAGCTTTGCTCTGTGCAGAGGGGACGTGGAGTTGGTTTGTGATATCTCCAGCATTCCCAAGGGATATCAGGTACAATTCACCTTTAATGGAACAATTTGGTGTTCATGACATGGAAGAACATGGGCTGCAAGGAGGCTTAGCATATTTTAAAATAATTTTCTCCATGTGTTCAATTTTTTTACCATCACTTTCAGTGAGCATTATTTTTAGGGGGAGAATTTTGATGAATGAAAACGTGAAGAGTTTTGGGACAGGACAGCTCTCTGTGGCTCAGTGCACATACAGGAGAGCTGCAGTGTTCATCACTATTACTCCCCCTGCACTTTCCCTTCTGCTGCCTTGAAGATGACTTCACACATCATTTTTCCTTTAAAAAAACACCCTCCTGCAGGACTGGTTTGCAGTTTTCCCCTTAGCTCCGGCCCGTGGCTCTGCTGTCTGGAGCTGTCCCTGCCAGGAGCTGCCCCTCTGTGCCCAGCTCTCCTCCCTGTCCCTGCTCCCAGAGCCCATTCTAGCCTCCCTGGGCTCAGCCCTGCCCTGCAGACCCCTCCCAGCAGCAGCCGAGCACTGCCTAGGGGCAGCTCTGGGGGTGCAGGGATTAGGAAGAAGCTCAGAAAAGTGCTAATGAGAACTGGGGTCTCAGTGCTTTATACAAGTTGGAAAAATAATTCTTATCTACCCCTGCTCAACCAGTCCACTAAGAGAGTCCGCTAATGCAATGTACTTCATCAGAGAAACCTCTGCCAATTCCCTGGCTATGACCTAAAGCTGAGAGCAGCCCCAACATACGCAGCACGCTCTCAAGAGCAGAAACATCAAAAGGTCTCTCCTTCTCCCCAGTGCTCCTCCCCCCAGCATCCCCCGGACAGGCTGAGTGCTGACCCTGGCAGGCAGCAGAGTCCCTGCCCCAGCACACAGATCCTGGCACTGTGCAGGGACCCTGCTCCAAGGACAGCCCTGGGCATCCCCGCCTGCACCCGTCGTGCACACCCCCACAGC
>NW_009713120.1:6142-6436 GCF_000703405.1 Apaloderma vittatum | reverse complement strand
ACTCTGCGGCATGTCCTCCTCCTCCTCCTCACCAGAGAATCTCTGAGAGCTGTACTTACAAATCTCGTAGGATGTGTGATGTTGTGCCGGCTTTAAGAGATTCCACCAGGATCCACAGGTGTAACAGCTTACAGCCACAGAGATACTAGGTGTGCAGAATTATCTTCAAAGTAGCTGCTTATCATGCCTACCACCCTCCAGGCTGCCTTTAAGCTCCCTGTGCTGGCTCCTCTGCCCTGGGTGCCTGCAGGCAGTGCCCTCAGCCCTGCTGCGCTTGGCAGAGGAGCTGCTCCC
>NW_009713120.1:5772-6099 GCF_000703405.1 Apaloderma vittatum | reverse complement strand
AGCTTCCTCCATCCCAGGAGCCCGGCCCAGCTCAGCAGCACAGCACCAGCACAAAACACTTTAATGACCTCTCCCATGAGTTTTGTGCTGAGCTTATCATCCTCAGAGAGTGAAAGTGGAGGAAACCACTCAAGAAATCAAAGTCAGATTCCAACTCCAAAGTTTCTTGACTTTTAATGGGTCCCACTGAGGGGCACTACTGAGAAAGCCTCCCCAGCATCCAGCTAGAACAGAAACCTTGATGTAGAGATGACATGTGGGGAAAAGCAAGGTAGAGGTCCTGTGATGCTCAGTAAACCCAGATGTGTTTCATCAATCCACAAGACG
>NW_009713120.1:0-5519 GCF_000703405.1 Apaloderma vittatum | reverse complement strand
TCCCACCACCTCTCTGGGCAACCTGTGCCAGTGTCTCACCACCCTCATGGGGAAGAACTTCTTCCTAACGTCCAATCTGAACCAATCCATCTCTAGTTTTAATCCATCCCCAACTTCCTAAAAAGGCCTTCACCAGCATACGATTGGCTTTCTGGGCTGCAAGTGCACACTGATGGCTCATGTTGAACTTCTCGTCCACCAGAATCCCCAAGTCCTTTTCTCCAGGGCTGCTCTCAAGCCAGTCACTGCCCAGCCTATATAGGTTCTTGGGATTGCCCCAACCCAGAGGGAGGATCTTGCACTTGGTCTTGTTGAACTTCATGAGGTGGGTAAGACCAAGTGCAGGGTCCTCCGTCTGGGTCAGGACCAACCTGATTTCCTTCTGTAACAAGGTGACCTGCATAATGGATGAGGGAAAGGCTGTGGTTGTTGTCTCTCTGGAATTTAGTAAGGTTTTTGATGCTATTATCAACAGCATTCTTGTGGGGAGACTGGCTGTTCAGGGCTTGCATGGGCGTACCCTTCGCTGGGTGGCCAAACCAAAGAGTGGTGGAGAATGGTGTTCAATCCAGTTGAGGACCAGTCACAAGTGGTGTTCCTTGGGAATCAGGACTGGGGCCATTTCTAGTTAACGTCTTGTTTCATGATCTGGATGAGGAGACTGAGTGCACCCTCACTATGTTTACAGACAACATGAAGCTGGGCAGGAGTGTTGATCTGTTCGAGGGTCTGAAGGCCCAACAGAGGGATCTGGACAGGCTGCATCCATGGGCTGAGGCCAATTGTCTGAGGTTTTACAGGGCCAAGTGCTGGGTCCTGCCCTCGGCCCACAACAATCCCATGTAATGGTCCAGACTTGTGCCAGGACAGTGCCCAAACCATCCTTCCCTTGGCCTCTGGCATCTCGGTTCCTGCCACGCAGACCTGGTGAGCCTTCTGTGGATAAACATGTTAAAATCCATAAATAATTCTTCAGGAGTTCATGTGATTTCCATATGATTTTCACTATTTGAATTGAAAAAAGAAAAATAGTGGTTAATCTGCCTACATATAAATACCTACAGCACAGCCGTCAGTGTCTGTGGTTGCCCTTCTGGGCAGGGCCCGTTATACAGACGGCTGCGCTGTGACACATGATGCCCCATCCATAAGGACAGATCTGAAGGGGTTCAGGTGAGGGGTGGTCTTGCACAAGTCACCTGTTGTGTCTCCAGGTGACATGGACTCTGTTATGTTCAAGAAATCTTAGCAGGAGCTCTGGAGTGAGGGAAGAACATCCTAATAAACATGGAGAAGAACCAAGAGAGGCCTTGCGTAGGAGAGATTGGCCGTGTGTAGGTCTGGAAGAGAAGGTCGGGATATTTCAGGGAGAAAAAAAAGTCATGGCAGATGGCTTTAGCAAATCCTTAGAAGTATGCCTTTCAAAGCCAGATTAATTTCTAGCTGGGCTTTGGACCTTCTAGTTGCATGACCTAACCTCCGTGCATGACCCAACAATATCCTTGTACTCATTAGGAGTGGCCTGCTCTTTCTTCCAGAGGACATAAACTTCTCTTTTTTCCCTGATTTTCATCCAAATGTCCCTATTCAGCCAGGTCGGTCTTCTATGACGCTGGCTCATCCTAAGGCACATGGGGATGGCCTATTCCTGTGCCTTTAGGATTTCCTCCTTAAGGAGTGTCCAGCCTTCTTGGACTACTATTACCCTTCCAAATTGACTCCCAAGAGAGTCTATCAGGTAACCTCCCAAACAAATCAAAGTCTGCCCCTTGGATATCCCAAGTGCCAATTTAGCTGTCCTGCTTCCTTTCCATAGAATCACAGAATCACACAATAGTTTCAGCTGGAAGAGATCTTGAAGATCATCGAGTCCAGCCTTTGTCTCAGCCCTATCAACCTACTAAACTATGTCCCCCAATGCAACATCTCTAACATCTCTAACATCTCTAAGTACAGAGAACTTAATCATTTTGTGCTCACTGTTCCATAGTTGGCCTCCAACTGCCAGATCCCCCGCAAGACCTTCTCTCTTCACAAACAGGAGGTCCAGCAGGGCACCTTCCCTGGTTGATTCACTTACCACCTGTGTGAGGAAGTTTTCCTCCACACACTCCAGGAACTTCCCTGGATTGTTCCCTCTCTGCTGAGTTGTGTTGCCAACAGATACCTGGGAGGTTGAAGTCCCACAGAAGAACAACAGCAAGAGACATGAGATTTCTCTCAAGTGCTTATAGAAAGATTTGCCCACCTCACTACTCTGGTTGGGAGGTCTATAGCAGACTGCCACAGCAATATCAGCTTTATTGGCCCTGAACCTAATCCAAACAACGTCAACTCCAGCATCACTGTACTTGGTTCCTGATCTCTCCTGGCATTCCCTAAACTACAGGACCACTCCACCACGTCTCCATCTCCATCTATGCCCTCTGAAGTGCTTATAGCCATCGATTGTGGCACTGTAATTGTGTGAGGTATGCCACCACATTTCTGTGATGACCACTGTGTCCTAACTTTCCTGGTGCATTAGGGCTTCAAGCTCCCTCTGATGCTCATACTCGTGCACTGGTAGAGATGCACATCAGATGACCTACGGATCCCAGCACCTTTTCTGAGTGTGGGCCCCCTTTCCTACCAGAGCCTTCTCAGGTTTTTCCACCATTTCTAAACATCTATCCCTCGTCTCAAATAAATGGCAGAGCGAGAGTCCTTGCTAGTCCACGATCGTACAAGCCCTGGCATACTTCCCTTGGGTTTATTCCTAGCAGTCCCAATTATTTCCCCTTTGTTGCAATCAAACTTAAGTTTTAAGGTGCTAATTGCTTAATGAATAGTTAACCACCATTTTAATTAGTTTCTTGATTTATATTAGGATAAGGAATATAAAACTCTACTTATGCTAAGAAGCTCTAGCCTTGGCTAGAGCTAGAGCTGGTGCAAGTTGTAAAATGGGCAGGGAATGTCTTACAAACCTGGCAGGGAATGTTTCGTACTTGTTAAGACCGGATTGATATCACTGCACCTGCACTTTAATAACAATACCAGCATATTTCATTTAGACAGATCAACGCACGCATTTCACGTGGGCATGCCTCCCTACTGCCTATCTATCTCCCCGCCCCTCTATTTTGTGCCTTGTGATCAAATGTGATCTCACCCCAATGGCCAACGATCATATAGAAATAGGATATAGGAATATTAATGAGGGATGAGCCAATCATTGTCAAGGTTAAAGTTAATAGCGGACATACGTTTATGTTAAAATATGTTAAAGATTATGTCTTTACAAAAAAAAGTGTACAAATGGATTGAATTTTTGTGATGTATTTGAAGCACTGGGTGATTTCCAAACTTCCCAGCGCTGCAGTACAGAAGTGCCTGCTCATCTACGTGTAAAGGAGTTCTGTCCTTTTTGCAATCTTCCCTTTGAAAACCGCAACATATTCTGCCTTCATTACTAGTTTAAAGCTCTTTCAATGGGTCCTGCTAACTCCTGCCCCAAAATCATTTTTCCTTTCCAAGGAAGGTGTATTCCACCTGTCGCCAGTAGGCCAGGTGTCTCCTGTAGCAGCCCAAGACCACAAATCCCAAAGCTATAACTTCCTTGCTCGGATCCAGGGCAGATCTGGCCTCTCAGCCCTTTCTTCGGAGGCAAAGGCTAGGACACGGGAAAACCTGGCCTCCAATCTTATGCTTATTAAAGGTAGACCTGGCCTCCCTAGAAATCTATGGGTAGACCTGGCCTCCCAGCACACTCTCACCACGAGTAGACCTGGCCTCCCGGACTACCTGTGTGATTAATTACTAGTAATTGATACGAAAATATAATGAATTTTAGATTAGTATATTCTTATCATTATTTTTGTAGTGACTGTATAAAATCTTAATAATAGAAATACTGATAATTAATTTAAGTTTATAATCATTAACAATGTGAATTTACCCCAATCCAGTACAGAAAGGAGAACAGTAATTCTGTCACGTCAATGATTACAGCAATTGTAATCGAGGGTTTGTTGGAAATTGTAACTTCAAGTTAATCAGTTCATGCAAGCATGAATAAAATTAATTAATTGTCAATTAACGCTTACTTCTTAAATAATTACATGAATTTTTATGGAAGCAACATCGTGATAAAATTAATAATAAATTGGAAACCATTTCTGTCCCATTGCTCTCAGTATGTCTCCTTCACTCCCCCCGCATTGTCCCAGTGCCATCCCACTGATCTCAGTTCACCAACCTCCTTCTCCCCATTTCCACCAGTGACCATCATGTACTCCCAGTATCGCTCCATTGTTTCCCCCAGTGCTGCCCCAGTGCATCCAGATGGTGTTTTCCCATCTCTATCTCCACACATCCAGACTGGAACAGCCTCCCCTGGAGAGAAGGGTCCTGAGGGAGCCTATGCCCAGAGTGTTGCTGGAGCTGAGCTCAGTGACACCCACTGTTTCTCTCCTCAGGCTCAGCTGCAGGCTGGCAGGGTGGTGAGGCAGGATTGACCCTGGGCCCGTCCATGGGGACAGTTCTTCTCTCCCAGGGCCCCAGAGTTGTCACCCAAGGGGACTCTCACTGGTGGCTTACTCTTCATTGGTGGGATCTCATACAGCCTGTGGTGCCCTGGGTGGCACTTCTGGAATCCTTCAAAGATGGGGGCAACTTGGGCTTGTCCTATCTCGCAAGAGCACTCTACCAATCCCATTTTCTGTTCACAAGGGAAATTCCACAGAAATATTTTTTTCCCTCTAACTTCACTACTGATGATCTGACCTTTATAATGTCTATTTAATTTCTTCAATCTTCCATGTAATCACACCTGTGCAGGATAAAATATCCATCTTGAAAGTGATCTTTTCAGCAGACTGTTTGGGCAAAGGCCCTTTCCATGACTCTCCATTATCTTTTCTCCTTATTCTTCGCTCTTCATTCAGATACATCTGCTGTTGCTTTGAGCTGCAGGCCGCAAAATTCTACTTGTGACTTAACAGTTTAAAGGTCTTCATAGCCAACTCTTTAATTATGTTTTTATCCACATTTTATGTCTACTCATGTAAAATATTTCTCATACGATTATCCCTTGCAGAAAGGAAACCTCATTAGGAGCAGCTTGTAATGAGCATGTGCTTGTGTCGTGTGTGGTAAACTGTTAATTAAACTATATAGTGGTTTACTTTTAATTGCTTACAAGGAGGAAGGACTTTGCTGAGCCTGTGTGCAGCCAGTTCTCTGAGGATAAAAGGTGGGAGATGGTACAATGGAGCTGAGAAGTGCCAGGGGAACAATGTCAGAAATGGTGGGGTTGGAGACATAAGGAACAAGTTTGTCCGTACAGTGATGGACCTCAAAAGTACAACTTCTCCTACTGGTCCAGACCTTCTGAGGTGACAGTCAGGAGCATTGTCACTTGGAGGGTACTGCTAAAAACTATCCTCTAAAATTAAAAGTATTAAAATAGTCCCTTTTAAAAAATAATTTTTATTATGTGCACTTCCTTATTAACTAGACTATGAAACAGCTCCAAT
>NW_009713119.1:23719-31242 GCF_000703405.1 Apaloderma vittatum | reverse complement strand
CCGCCACCAAAATCCGGCCAGGCCGACCCAATACAGACTATTAAAAAATTTGGGGATATTCATATCCGCGTGTACTTTTTGAAATTGTTTTTATAGAAACTGCAAATGCTGCGTTACAGTTGGGAATTCTGGAATATAAAATAATGTTATTTTTGTTATTTTTTGTTAGTTCAGTTAAACTAATATGTCTTGAATGCCTAGTTTTGCATAAATATTGTCCCTATATCCAGTCTTTTACGTTAGCAAGTATCAGGTTAGTTCTGTAGCCAGCCAGCAGAACATCCTTGGATGTATGTACTGAATATTTGTTAAATTTGCTTAGGCACAGTGTGTGTCAGAAATTTCTTGAAACTGATTTTGAAAGTATGATACATATGGAGGAAGAAAACCTCACAAAATCCCACACCTCCTTTTTTCCCCCTGTATTAATTAGATCCTGTATAAAAGTAATTAATTCTCTTAAAGATGTTATGCAACGATTCTAAACATTGCCTCCTGTTTATTCTTTAAAAGTGCAAATGATCTCGATAGGGAAATGAATAAACATGAACAACTGCATATGAAACAAAATATTATGCAGAATTAGTGAGAGTTAAGAGGCTTGAGTAACTTGAACAATTAGCCCAGAGAGAACACAATTAATAGGAATGGTCTGTCACAGTCAGATGATACTTGTTCCAGATGTTTGTTTGCCCTTTAATAGACTTTATTTTCATCAGGATTCAAAGGCCAGACCTTGTTGAAATTACCGTGGAGCAATTGGTTTTCTCATCCACCCAACTTGAGAATACTCTCCTGTGCATGGAGCATTTTAACTGAGCAATGCGGTGAGCCGCATGTGAGAGAGCAAGAGATGTATTAACAGGCTTTATTATATTTTCCCATCACTTGTTTTGCCACTTTATTCAGAACTACGTAAGAAAGATCTTCCTGAACAAGTTAATTAGTGCACAAGTTAGCCTGTAAGAGTAAAGAATGTGCAAAGAACAGTCTTATTTGAGAGCATCCGTGAAGCCGCCTACAGCTCTAGCAGTAGTCACAAACTTAGCTTGAAGGTGAAGGAATGAGGAGAACATCTTCCTACAGCAGCTGGTAATATCCTGTCTCTGCTGGTTGGTTTGGAAGTGACTGCTGTGGTTAGATCACTGAGTTTAGATGGATCTGAAATTGTAAGTCCAAGTGTGATAATTAACTCATTTCAGTGCACGTGTTGAAAATAGGCTATCAGGGGTTGAACCTGCCAAAACAGTTTTTGAAAGTATTGTATAGATCCCAGGTTTCTCCAAGTGGAAGGACACCTGACATATAAATAACCATTTCTGAGGAAGGTACAAGATAAGAAGTGGTCTTAGCAACGGTGACCTCTGCCAAGAAGTTTTCTGTTTTTCAGGGATCCAAGCTGTGACTGGGAAGGAAGTGAAAACCTTAGTCAGTATTTGCTGGCCTCTTCCTGCTCGAAGGGAGCTGAGAGAGCTCTTATTCATGAGGCAGGCACCAGCCTTTCTGATCCTAATCAATAGCCTGACAGTTTAGAGAGTGAACAGCTATTTCTGCTGCTGGAGAAGGACTTTGAGAAGTGCTCATGAGAGCTGCTAACAGCTAATTTACAAACCGTGAGTTTCTTATTTGAGATTGCTGTACTGTAACATCCATTCAAGTGTCTCATCCAGTACCGAACACAACAGACAAAAAACCCAGTGGCTGAGCTGCAGTTAGCGTTCGGTGGAAGAGCTATAAGACAGACTTGGCCTGCGTGAAGGCCTCACAGTCTGTGACAATCCATAGTGACCTTTCGTCGTGGAAGGGCCTATTTGCCCATCTACCTTGTCCTTTATCTGCACAGTTTAAACTGTCTCAGTGGGTCTGGCAGATGTTAGAAAGCAGATAGAAAAGAGCAATGTTCACCCCAAAAGCAGGTATTATAGACTTTTAAGTTCCATAAAAGCCCTCAGAACATAGGACCTTTTTATTCCAGGTGTTCAAAAATGCTCTTTCTGGGTATGTTTATAGAATCAGGACAAGGAGAAATGGGGCTTGTTTCCTTTCCTTGTCTAGTTCCTAGCTTTTTACCAGTGAGTTCCTTTATCAGTGTTCTGCCAAAAATGCAGCCCTGGAGCAGAGTGAATTCTCCCTGGTGCTCCCAATCAGAAGTAGAAGGTGACAAATAGGTATTGGTGACTCTTACTGTCACGTACAGTCTTTTATTGCTTTTATTCTATTACCAGTAATGTAAAGGCCAGCCAAATTTTTCTTAGACAATTAATGGCATTTAGAGGTAGGGGATTGCAAGGAGATGCTTTTCCAAGTGCTGCTGCCGACACAGTCCCCAGCTAGTCTGATGAGTCACCACTGCCAAGGTGTAAAACGCCAGTGACTACATATTTAAGAATTATTCTATATATGGTACATTGAGAAAGGCAAATAGGGAGGTACTGGCCCAGGAAACTCGAAGTGCACATTTTAACCTGGCAGGTGTTTGATCATGCAGCCCATCAGACATAGTGCAATCGCCCTAAAGGCCAAAGGACCAATCTTAATACAAGATTATGTCTGGAAATGGAAAATCACAAATGACAGGACTGCTCAGGTAGGAAATCTGAGGCAGAAGAGAGGCAAAGTAGGTTGTGTTAGGTTGATGACTGAGAACCAAACTGTCAAGGCACACACACTGAGTTCTTCGTTCATACAGCTGCCTCCTACCCTCTTCTTACCTCCCAGTGGGATAGGGAGGAGAACCAAAAATGAGTAGAACTTGGAGGTTGAGGTAAGAACAGTGCAATAATTGAAATAAAAATAAAATATAACAATATTAATAGTAGTAATAATAATATTTATAGTGAGAAGGAAGATAATGGGGAGTGAAATAAAAAGCAAGGCAAGGGTTGCGCAGTGCAGTTGCTCATCACCCGCTGACTGATGCTTAGACAGTCCCCGAGGAGTCATCGGCCCCCTCCTGGCCAACCCCCAGTTTAGATACTGGGCACGATGTTCTTTGGTACAGAATACCCCTTGGGCTAGTTGGGATCAGCTGTGCTGGCTATGCTTCTCTGAGCTTCTTGTGCACCTGCTCACTAGCAGAGCATGGGAAACTGAAAAATCCTTAACTTAGGATAAGCGCTGCTTAGCAACAAATAAAAACATCAGTGTGTTATCAACATTGTTCCTACACTCAATCCAAACCACAGCACTGTACCAGCTACTAGGAATAAAATGCACTCTCTTCCAGCCAAAATCAGGACGGCAACCCAACACACGTCCCAGCACGTGAGGGACCATTGTAAAGACAACACTTGAGTGACCCGTTGTTAAATAGATAGTGAACCAGATTGCAGGATCTGTTACAGCTAGTTCCCTTAGTTAAAAGTGATCTAAATGCAACATTCGGTTGGGCAGCAGAGGACTGCTCTGGGGTGGCTTTGACTGTTTGTGGCTACTACAGGCTCTACACGGAGAAAGGCAGAGAAAAATGGTTGTGGTTAGAACATCCCTCCATCCTGGTGTCCCCTGAGGACAGAAAGATTTATTTGGGTTAGTGGCGCCTGCACAGTTCAAGTGACCTTCTGGAAGTGCTCCTCTGGAGGAAGAGCTTCCTACAATTGTGATGTGCACCCTTCTGCATTTCAGCGAGTCTGACTTCAAAGCAAGGTGGTCAGAAGTGTTCCTATAAACATCTGACAAGAGAGGGAGGATGCAGATTTCTCTTGTAGAATCAGCTCTGCAAGAGCAGCTGCATTATTCATGTGTGGGTCGTGGTTTGGTCTCCCAGCTCAAGGGAACGAATAGCCAGAAAGCAAAGGGGAATTAAAAAACTTATTTGGGTTCTTAGTTATGTGCTGCTTTAGCTGGTTCCTACCATGGGCTTTAATTTGAGGATTTTGAGGACTTTTCAAAGTGCCTTTTTTTTAACTGAAACTCAAAAAGCTTGAACTTGGGGTGAACCCGATTCTCATACCAGAAAACCTCTCACTGAAGGGAAGTGCGTGCCTGTATCTGAGCTCATCTTTTGCTAGAGCATTCCTGTAAACAGGAATGTGTGCATTGTGGTGCCTCTTCAGCCTTACCAGTTCATGCTGAGCAGTGATGTGGCATCATACCTCTGAGAAAACACAGCCAGCATATCCAAAAATTGTTGTCAAGGTAGTTCCAAGTGTGTTTGCTGACAGCACCTGGCTGAAGCAGTCACCCCTGTGACAGTGCGTGGCTCCTGGCACGGTCCAGCAGCGCAGCCAGGAGCAGATACTGATGTGCGCCACGTGAAGCATTGCTTTCACACCACCATTTCTGATGGCTGCTGGTTTTGCCCAGGCTTAGGAAAGGTGTTACTTCAGCAGAAAATGGAGATAATGGAATGCTTCGTGCCAAAAGGGAATGAAGAGTAAGAGCTACAGTGGATGGGAAGTGGCGTCAGCAGCCTGAGATAACGCGAGTGATCAGCAGGATGGGAAGGAGCCTGGGATCACAGTAGAGCTCTGTGGATGGGAATGTGTGCTTTAACTTAGAAGAGTGCTATTTGGCTTTTACTGCTATTTCAGCATGATTTGCAATATAGCAACAGTATGATTCTGTCCTTAAAAAGATGTGTGTGTCTTGAGGTGCTTATGCTTGATGCTTGAATGTTGTTAAGAGATATTAAGTGTTTAGCTTTAGTAAATAAGTTTTAAATTAGAACAATTCACTTGGAATTATAATGTCGTGTGGCTTAGCGTGCTCTTTGCTTGGCTTTATGTGGCATGAGTAGCTAGATTTGCTGGAGCCTCAGGCTGTAAACTTTCTCCTGGGTTTGATAAACTCCTACAGAACTTGTGTCTATACGAGCCAGACAAGGCCTCCAGAGCCAGCACAAACGTGAAGATAAGGAGGGTACAGGCGTCAACAGCAGCTGCAGCTAGACACGATAACAGCCTCTCTGGAGACAGGGAAGGAATCCAATAAGGACTTAGATGGTGTCGGAGGATCTCAGGCCGGGATCACCATTGAACCAGAGGGTGTGTGAAGGGCGCGTGAGGATCACGTGACGGGCAGATGTGTAGTCTGTAAGGGTACAAATGCTAAGGGATTTCTTTGGTTTGGGTCCCTCTCCAGAGGCACCCAACTTGTACTGACTCTGCTGCCATACCACTATGTTACATTATTTATTCTTATGAGATTCGATGCCTGAGACTGCTTTGGGAAACCTAGGTTTCAGAGTGACTAATCGGACCCCTGGACAGGACTGCACCTCTTTAACATATGTTATAAGAGAAAGGACGATGTTAGGGAATTATAAATACATTCAGATACTTGACTTCCTATGCCTGGAGTAGTGGAAGTTGCTCCGTGACGCGGAATGTCTTCCTTGTAACACTCAGGGACACTTTGGAGTTTCCTAAGTAACTGCCCAGAGTCAAGTCAACCTAGACAAGCTAACCCAGTATCACAAGTTACTAAGTTCTCCTTGTCTACTTTTGCTCAGTCTTAAAGGCAAAGTCAGTATCTCAGTCATCATATAGTTGCAGTGCCTAGCACAGAGGGGAACAAGGGAAAGCAGGGCACCGTCACTGGTAAGGTGTGTGGAGGTGGGGTCTCCCCATGTGCTCCAATCGAAAAATCAGCTCTGGAAGGCAGAAGAAGGCAGAAAAACAAGCATACCCCAAACCAACCCAGCTTCTTAACAACATTTCCCTAAAATTTAGTGACTAGAATAAACTTGGACACGTAAGCTAGGCATGTCATCAGGTCAAACAAGGACGTTCTTGGTGTCCAAAAGAGGACATCGAGCTCCTGCCTACAGTGCTTTGGAGGGAGGTGGAACACTGTCAGCGATGGAAGCTGACTGACAAGTCTAGGGGAAAAAAATCCTCTTACATTTACTGGCAACCAGCTCATGCTGCAAGGCATGAAATCTGATTATAATTATTGTCTTAGGCTGGAGCTGCACCTTTTATGAGCGTGTCCCATTATGGAAGTGAATCTGAATCTCTCTCAAATCATTTTATAGGCCCTGGAGAGACCAGGACATTTCGAGTCACATCTTCTTCCCCCTTCATGAGCATACAGGCAAAGACTCGCAAATACTGGATCAGAGCATTTACCTAGAAAAATACTGAATCTTGCCGTAAAGGTGCCGGGACGTGGCCATACAGATATTATTTCTGGTCACCTCTGGGTTTTATTTATCTTGCTTCAAGGGAATGGTGTCTTAATTCAAGGTAGAAATTACTGGTTTCTAAATAGTAGGTCATTATTTTGCTGCTTTATATGAGATTGAATCATTCCCATGACTGACTTTGTCTAAATTTCTGTCAAGAGTTATCACCCACCCAAACCTTTCCTTTGATAAGGTGAAGAAATTGAGTCTTTTATGCCTCGAATCATGAGGCCCATTTTACCAAACCTAGGAGTCTGTGTTTAAACAGGTGGCTATTTTAAACCATGAGCAGGTTAACCACATTTAAAAATATTTAAATGTTTCTTACAGAAATTTGTTGGTAAGCAGTTCAAGCTGTGATTAAAAGAGAAATGAAAAAACTAGGCTGGCAATAGCTGTTTAAGCCCGTATTTCCTTTTAAAATGAAGTATGCATATTATTTTTATATATAAGAAAAGGTTAGGACTTTCTATTATTTATTGCGTGCATATATGTATTATCTGTGTGTTGTAGACATGCATGTATACATCTATGCATAAATATATACGCATAAAAGAAGAAAAGAACACACATAGAAGTCACCTGTTACGGCGATTAGTTGTTGTGGAAGCCAACAGTGGTCAGCGAGCTGTCAGAAGCACGTGAGATAAGAACACACTTACTCTTAATATTGTTCATTTTTAGAAGTGTGCACAATGAGGCAGCTATTTTGACACCTTCTGAAATATGAAGCATTAGGCATTGTCAGAGCCAGGATACAGGGCTAGATGGACTTTTAACTGCCTGCTGTTGTGATTCTTATCTTCCTCTACGGGGCAAATTAGAATTCTTTGGATCAATGAGTGTACACAGTCTTTTCTTGTATCAGAATAACATTACACATCCTCCTGTCATTATAACACACCAGAAGATTATTTTCAATGATAATGACAAGACCATGTCAGTCATGGGACTTTTGTAGTGGGAATTTGCTTCTTATTACATCTTTCATGTGGCAATTTTCCCCCTTTTTTCTTTTTTTTGAATTACCACTCGGAAGTTGATAGCAGAATGCTAGAATTCTAAAAAGAGAAAAAGAAAACGCCTCACTTCTGCTTCTGCCAGTGCTCAAAGTTACACAGGCATTAACTTCTCCTGCGCATCCATGATTATAAAAATGGCACAGGCGTTTTGTTCTGCTTAAATATCTGTGCAGATCACAGCTTTTCCCTGATAGACACCATTGTTGGAAAACATTAGTATGCACTACCTGTATGTTTCTGTGTTCAAAGGAAGCAATCACAGGGCACTTCATTTATTTTACCCAGAGCTCAGTAAATGCTGCATTGCTGCCATTCTGCAAAGAATGTATTCTCTTCTAGAGGCATTATCATTAAAAGATTCTTTCAAAATTCCA
>NW_009713119.1:0-23688 GCF_000703405.1 Apaloderma vittatum | reverse complement strand
AAGAGCGTGATGTTTTTATTTGGCATAATGAAGTCAGAGCCCTTACAAAATTTGATTGGTTAAAGGCCTTTAATTTCCTCTTTGTTTTTTACTTAATTAAATTCTCTGGATATTTCTTCCATGTAGACAAGTTCTTCTCAGCCCAGTTTTAGATCTTGGGCTTGGTGTGTTACTGGTGAAGCCACTGACTATTGGTGTCCACAGGATCTGAAAAATATCCAAATGGATTACAGAGGATGCCAACTGTAAAACAACTGCACCAGGAACTTAACTTATAAAGTGCAAAGAATTAGCTCAAATGTTGATGGAGCAAGCAACTTGAGGTGGCTGAAGTCAGGCAGTCTGCATCCTCTGAGTGTTCCTGAAGAGAAAGGAGCATTTTAAGCTACATCACAGACACTGCCATAGATTTAGAAGTCAATCTCACTCTGAAATTGTAGGAAGGTAATTCACATTTTCTGATATGAGGGACAGGAGCGTAAGGCTTCCCAAAGGTCAGTAGGACTCACCTTCCTAAGCTGGGAAGGTGCTTTAGAAATGGGGCTTGTTATCAGCTTGATTTCTCGCGTTCTTTTTATCTTTATTTTTTGGTCATTCTGTGCACTTTTGCTTGGATCTATTTGTCCTTCCAGTAAATAACCAATTTAAAATTAATTATAATTGATTAGTCTTTTCTGAGTTTTCGGTTCTCATACCTCACTAATCTGTAAAACTTCTCAGGAAAAATGGTGTCATAATTGCAGCATTTTGCACTTTGACATTAAGTGTATATTTCACTCATGGCCAATTTAAAAATCAAAATAGAAACTTTGTAATAATCTCACTTTACAGTTTGGGTTATGAGAAGCTGAGAATTCCCTTAGGCTTGATTGATAGAACATGGCATTTATCCTATTCCTAGGATGATGTTCAGCAAACTTTATGACAGAGGGAAACAGCTGGTAAAGTGGGTTCATGGAAAGGTGAAGGTAATATAGACATAAAAAACAAGAGGATAATGATTTTAAAAGGGATAATAGTTGTAATAACACCATTAACCTTTTGCTTCAAATTATTGAATGTGTGGTCTCTTCAGCAGGCTAATCAAAGGTTTGCATTAACTGCAATGCAAGAGGAAGTGGTAATATACAACCTGAGGTGATTTTTTTCTCTCTTCCAATTAGTCACTATCAAACTCTTATTGGAAAAAAAAAAGGGGGGGGAAAAATGACCCTTTGGCTGTTGAAGACCCCTTCTGATTTTGAAATGAAGCTTTTAGACGAAACAAACTCCAGCTTCCTTTCTGCTTTGTACGAGATGGATTTTGCTAGGGAAAAAAAAAAAGAAAAAGAAATATAATTTGTTATAGATACATAGAAATTAAAGTCAGAGATGTAAACAGGTAGCGAAGTGTTTTGGGGCAGACTCTCAGGAGGAGCTCGCCCTGAGCTCCTTGGTGGTACCACATGGAGGGGGAACATCTGCAAAGGCCCACCCTGAAGGTGTACACGTCCCTTCCTAAGCAGTGTAGGCACGTCCCTGCAGAGCTCTGATGGCTCACCGGGGATGTGCTGCCCTGTCCAGGTCACTTCAGGTATCTAAACAACTAATTCAGCCTGGATCAGAAAAAAACCTGCCTTTTCTGCTTTCGTGTTACCTGCGCACAGGGTTGGTTAGCAGAGGCAGACGCTGCTTTGACAGTTTACTCCCGTGCTAAAAGGCAACCGCAACATGGCAGAAAATTGCCACAGGTGATGGAAAAGCTCACGGTGGCCTGACGGAATTGTTCAGGAACTTGTCCGCTTGGGCAAATCTGCTCTGTTATACGATTTCGCAGGTGCTGTTTCTTATTGTTTCCTTAAGGCATCTCTCCAGGGTGCACATCAGAGCACCTTCCTTTGGAAAACTCCCTTCTGTACGCAGTCAGCGGAGAGAGAACCACCTGAGTTAGACACCTGATGCAAGACGGTCTGACTGGCTTGCAATGTGCTGTGTCAATCTGGTATGAAAGGAATAAGTGTAAAAGGAAGTTTGCACCGTTACTTGCTGACAAAACCCCGTACCATTAAGAGCCCCATTCTGTGCAATCAGAAGAGGGTGAAAGGCTTCAGGAGCGGCGTGCCTTGAATTTGTATTAACCAGATTGAATTTAAAATCAACAAGCTGAAAGGGCCTGAGATAAGAAGTCGGAGCATTCAGAGGAAATGAGAACTGTTCTGGGAGCTAAAGGTGAGAGAAACACTAAGTCACATTAAAAAATATTCAGCAAGAAAAGAGACACCTTTTCTTTTTCTGGACACCTTTTCTTGGAAGTCATCTGTAATCAGTAACCTTTCCCAGGCACTTTCCCGGGCTGTTTTTAGTAGCTGAGTCCTTTGTTTCAAACCCACCCGTTGATTCAGTGCCCTAAGTGAGAAGTAATTAAGGTGGACAGAAATCTTGCCTGCTGTATGGATGTATGAGGTGTAGAAGAGAGAGGCAGAGAGGGGAGTGAATGAATTTTTCCAAAAGATAGCTCTCACAACACGTGAGGCTGTGGTAGTGTACTGTTAAATAGTTAAATACCCGTGTGTAGCTGTGTAGCTCTACTCATCTTTCTGTCTGTTGAACTATTTATTTCCATATACGCACGTGCTGATGTACATATCTGTGTGTTCCTGAAAGATAATGAACTGTTTAGGCAGTACTTTGTCAGAATATCATTTAAAGAGTTACATCCTTTTAATGCACAGTAGTTTAAGCAAACTCCAAGGTTCTTACTCGGCAACAAACCCATTAAATCATCTTAAATACCATGTCATAATGACAATTTGATGCCACCAGATGTGGCACTAGGGATTTTTTTTTTTACTGCTTTCCTGGAGATACAGCTTCCTGAATTTTAAACTCTCTAGCCTGTTTGCACAGCTGTTAGATCCCAGAGCTCTGCCATCTTTTTCCCTTGCATCAGTTATTCACTAAATCGTATGTGGCATGACTACAGACTCACTGCACTAAAACGTTTAGGCTCGTATCCACTTCACCCTCATAAAGGCTGAATAGTTGGGCCGTATGGGAGAGGGTATACAAGTCTTAAAATCCACTAACTTTATCCGTTCCAGCTGTGGAGCTCCTTCATGGGCAGATGCGGTCAAAAGAGATACGGTCAGAGGATTACCATTCACACATCTCTTTTCCCTGGATCTGTGAAAAATACAGAAGCCTGGCCACTTTCTTGGCTTTTCTCACCTTGTTAGCCACAAAGGCAACCAGATCAGTAGTACGGCACCATCTCTAAACAACGGAGACTTGGGAGAGGGACATGTTAGCAGGATACAAGAGTCCAAAAAAACCCCTTCACACCAAGAAACATGATTTCACACAGCGCCTGTTTAAATAGGGGAGTAAGCCATGGAAGACTGTGGAAAAACTCAGAGGCCAACAACAGAAATGTGTGAAATGCAGAGCAAATGAGTGGCTGCTGTCCCTCTGAGACTTTGTGTTAGACGTGCATTTTCCCCGAAGAAAGGTGGGCAAGCATGTGAGAGACATCTGTTGGCAAGGATTTGGAGTGAGGTTGTGAATATTGAGCAATTAGAATGTGCTAATAAGTGTGATCTTGTCTGAGGCACAGGCATTGATGGTGGGATTTGAGTTGCTCTTGAGTGGGTCAAAATCACGGTCAGTGATGCCAGAGATTGCCACGGGCATTTCCTGAGGGTCAGGAAGATCGACAAAAACCACCAAAAGCCTGGCTGGCGGTGGGTGACAAACACCTGCTGAGCTCTACATCTTTTTGGATCGTGGCTGAACAGAGAGATTTGCTCCTAGCTGCCTTTTCTCTTATTCACACTGTATAGGCTGTCCTCCTCTCCTACCAGAAAACAAATAAAACCTCTGTGCCAGCTATAGCAGCAGTTTACATGGAAAAGCAGTGAAGTAATTTCAGGAAAGTATTAGATGTAATTTTGCCTTTTTCTTTTTTTCCTTGCTGTCACTTAGCAGCTAGAAGGAGGAGATGCACTGATGTGCAGAGCCGGGCGTGTATTATGCAAACGCGTATCACAATCTCATTGACTGTTCGTGGACCCCCATATCTCTCTGTTTCCATCTGTTGTTTTAAGTTGTTTGGAGGATGTCCAAATTCCTTTCCTTTCCTTTCCCCAACTTTGGTGAAGTACCTGCCTGCCTTAGGCTTCCTACACAGAGAGGAGAAGCGTCTCCAAGGAATGTCATATGCCAGGGGATGCTCCTTTCTCTCTCCTTCTCTCCCTTCCCTCCTTCAATCCTCTTCCCTAGTCTGCACAGAGATTTTTTCAGGTGCTCCATTCTTGGGCTCTGCTGCTGTTTTCAGCTGGCCATGGTTCAGAATTAAGGTAGGGCAGACTGTAAGGAGTACGAATGTGTGATCTACCGGTCACCCGTTGCCCACGAGTGGGCAGCAGCAGAAGCTGCCCTGTCTCAGTCTAGGCAGTAGCTCGTGGCTGATGCAGTATTTCAAGAGATAACAAGGGAACGTTGATCTTACCCAAGAAAACAGAAATGACACAGAAGATAAATAAGCAAAGCACATAAAACATAAATGCAATCCTATTAAAATTAAGTATGTTTTAATTTCTGAAAAGAATGACATTTCGGTGTTAGATTTACCGAACATGAAAAGATTATATGCATCGTTAATATAAAATGTTTTCAAGGGCCCTTTTAAAAAATTGTATCCGTGTTTGCAATTGCCATGTGTGAAATATAAAAATCAGAGAAGGGGAAGAAAAAAACCGGCAAGCAGAGGAAATAGCCCATTTTGTGAATTATAGGAAAAAATATACCATCTGTGATTTAGTGCAGTTCCCAAGATCCCATCTGTGATCGAAGCACAATCCTCGTTGAAGGCTGAATCCCTGAGCCATTCCATATGATAAAATATTTCTCTTGGAAGATACTCGGGCTAATGGGTTTGTTTTTCTGGATTATGGCTTTTCTAGATGAGACATAAAACCCTAAAGGCCTAATTTTGCCTCCAGTGGCCAACGACAGCTGACGTCAGGAAAGGCAGGAGTAAAGGAGGACAAAGATCTAATCACCTTTTCCTTCGAGTTTTCTATACTACTTTTTATCAGGTCAGGTTGTTGGGTCTAAGAATTCCAGACAGTGGTTTTGTAATCTTTAGTGTCAGATATTGTGGTCACCGAACTCCTCGTGTGAGGAGGGCTCGCTGTGCAGCTGCATAACAGGAGCTCAGAGTGTTTCCTTTTGTTACTGCTATTCATTTTCTTCATCAGGGCAGAGGGAGAGAGAGATTCCCTCAAAGTGGTGGCAGGCCTCTGATGCAGGTGCACTTCTGTTGCCTTCTGATGCCTTTAGATGTGCTGTCACTGCGATCTCTTAGTCTTAATCCAAAGGTGGCCTTAGCTGGATCAGGAATTTATACAAATGCAACACATTTCATTCCAGTTCTCCATTAATTACATGGATGTGCACAGACTGGCGTGATTTCAGTTACCACTGAAATTTATATTTGAATAATAAATGCATTCACCTGTTTAATATATGTTTATATTTTCTACTCTATATAATTACATGGTGATTATACAATTACAGAAAATGCTTCCATATTTTGCACAATTATGATATTACTGAAGTAATGCCCGCAATACAACCGCATGTGCGTGTGTGTAGGCATATGTTTGGGAAAATCCAGCCGTGGTTGGTTGTTCAGAGTCGTCCAGAGCTCGTGCAGCTCTGTCTCGAGTGAGGTGTGCTCCCTGAGCAGGCAGTGAGGTACCACAGGAGCGTGTGGGTTATTGCTGTTGTCACCCGTGGGTGAATCTGGCTCTATTACAAAGTAATTTTGGCTTTTACTGTAAAACACCAGAGATAAAGATGTTCATCCAACCTGATTTCATGCTTGAACAGACACCCCAGAGTCACCGTGCCCCTTACACTGGGCTGTGGGGGTCGGGCCGCCAAACCCTGGTCTGTGCTCATCCCTGCTGGTTTTTGGGCAGAGGTTTCCCTGAGCCTGTGCATCCCCAGAGCAGTTTAGGCCACCACAGGAGTGCGCAAGGAATGGGGCTGATTCGGTCCCGGCCGCTCATACAGCCCTCTGGTCTGGGTGCTTTCGTGCTTGGGGGAGGTTCCTAATCACTGGCTTAAAAGAGGTGCATAACCCCCCCCCAGGCAGCAGCCATTGATAGCAGCACCATCTGCATTTGTAACGGTGAGTGAAACATTCACCCAAGCTAACATGATAAAGCACCGTCAGAGCCGGGAGCGAGACTCCTGCCTCCCACCTGCCTTTCGCAGATCAGCCCTGCACAGCACCACGAGGGAGGGAATGAGGTCCTGTTCTGCACGATAAATACAGGCGGCTTTGCCTCTTCTATACCCAGGTCTTGCAGCCAAAGGGTTAAAAAGAAATGAGTGCTTTCGGCATGCTCCGAGGAGTGCCCAAAGTCTGAACAGGAATGGCCAAATTGCTTTTTACTTTTTAAATTAAGCCCTCTGTCTGTACGCACACAGCTAACGCTGCTGTTCCATTAAATAAAAGAATTTGTTCCCGCTCTTATTTTTAATAGGGTAAGACCCCGCCGTTCCATCTCACAACTTTACTGACATGAGATCTTATTAAAAGCAATCCTCCCCCTCTCTTCCTTGAAATCTGAGCTTCTGATAGCTTCATCCACATTGTGTTTATTTTATATACACAGCTCTGCAGCTGCTGCTTCCTTCTTCTCCGATAAATGACAGCGTAACTGTTGCATCCACTAAAAAAGTAAATAAAATTAAATGAGGAGGAACAATACATCTCTGGCAGAGAATAATAACTCTTTTAAGGCATGTATCTAAATTGTACAGCCTGATCTTAATTGTAAGGATAATTCTTTGTTATTTCAAGCAACTTGGAACATGAGACAGCAAACGCGTGCTCTTGGCAGTACATCCATAGAGATTGCTGTGGAAACAATGGGGAGAATTCTCCTGAACTGAGAGGAGATTGAGGCGTCTTTATTAGGTTAATAGGACTAGAGTGTGTGATGAGAAGGAATGGACGAGTATGTTACAATCTGTTGGTTGTTTGTTTTAGAGGTGGGGTTTTTTTTAAGCATAGACAGTGCTGGAGGAGGTCCTGGGTGGGTGTTGTACAGGTGAGCGTGAGGTGTCAGTGCTGGCAACAAGGAGCCCCTTGACCAGCCAACCTCCATCTCGGAGAGCACCGAGAGCAGGAGGGCGCCTTTGTCCTCCCCAGCCGGTTTAGCCAGGCTGGTCCTGTGCTGGACTGGTGCCACTGACGTGTGGCCCCATCCAGGCTCTGGGCCAGCGCATTTCTGTTATCATTTCTCTCGGTTTCGTTGTCTCTGCCATCGCGGATGAAGCCGCTGCCAGCGGTGGTGGCCAGCAGCAGCGTGCTGGTAGATACTGGTGCTGTTCAGGCCAAAGCTGCGGGGCTGAGGTGAAATTTCAAGATGTCTGTTCAGTCCTTGGGCAAAAGTCCTCTTGAATTTGCCTGGAATTTGTCTGAAGAACTGGGAAATGCTATTACAGCAGAACAAAGCAACAGAGAGTAATGTGAATTCAAACCACTAAGTTAGGGGGTAGCATCAGAAACTGGAATTGGTGTCAAGAGTCATCCGTCTCATTCTGAAATAAGGGGAACCTGTGCAGATGTGAATTGGCTCTTCTAACAGCTTGGCTATTTCAGAAACTGCATAGCTGAGGTTCTGGCGGAGAAGCAAGTTGTTTCCCTGACTGGTGGCTGGTAAAAAAATAGAGAACCTGGTAGAGAGATCTGGTGGAAAGAGGGAGAAGAAATACTTCCAAGCAATTAAATAGTGGTAGAAAAGGAAGAGAGGACAAAAAAATAAATCCAGCTGATGACTTCAAAAATGTAGAAATCTTTTATTTAAAAGAAATAAAGCTATGAAAGGTGGGAAGTGCACTGTGTGTTTTGAAAGTAGCTTAAGAAAGACCTTGTGAAAGATCAGGCTGGGCAGGAGCACTGCTGCTCTAAGGGAGTAGCAACAGTTGACAGTCAGACGAGGTGGATGCCTTATCAAAAGGATGAAGGAATAATGGAGATAAAAGGAATGAAAAAGATTTCCAGAGCAGGTGAAGTAGCACTAGTGGGAGATTTACCCTGAGTGTTATCTGGGAGATGCCTGGAGGAAGAGGTGAAGAAGGGCTTCAGCTCAGGGAGGCCCTCATGCCGGGAGGGTGGGCGCTTGCAGCTCCCCATGTATCTTGAAAGCAACCTTGAGTCTTCTACGCGTCACATTTACCATGCCATCGGTGGCCATTTACCCTTACGCCTAAACAGAGAGCAGCAGGTTGTTTACTGTGGCCTCAACCTGCTTTCCACTCGCTGGGCTGGGTGCTGCCTGGAGGCCAGACTTGGGAGAGGCTGGAGTGAAACCTCAGCTTCCAGGAGAGGAGGAGGAGGAGGAGGATGCTCCAGACCGTGTTTACGTACCCTCTTTGCGAGGCAGGTTGACTCTGGCTGTGGGTTACTATTCCAGCATAGCCTGAGGGATAAATAAAAGGAGCCACGTTCACATGAATGCTGGCCCTTGTACCAGCTACAGGTGTCAGCAGGAAAAAAGGGAAACTCCTTGTCCTCAGCCAACCCAGAGGAGAGTCTGAGGCACCTGCACATCTCTTTGTCACAGTTTCAATAGACAGAATCCATTCTGCCGGGCTGAACTGTTTTCTTTCCACTCCATCGCAGTGTGGCTGTGAGTAACAGGGCATCGCTCAGCTCCCCTTGGGCCAGCAAATTCCAGGCACAAACATCTGGCCCTCTGAAATGATCCAACAAGTACCAGGCGCAGCCTGGTATGAGAGGCAGGAGGAATCTATAAACCCAAAGCAGCACTCTCATTTTCTGATGCTCCATGGTAAACAGCAGCAAGGTCATTGCTGGGTCTGGTCTTGTCTTTTAAGCAAGAGGAAGGTTTCCAGCTTTCGGAGTATCTGTCCTAGCTGTTATCATACAGATGCTCCTTGCACGCACTCCAGCTTGAGGCAAAACACAACGTACTTTGATATTGGGATAGGCTAGAGCTCATCACGCCAGCATTCTTTGGTGAAGGCAAGAATTTGTCTGGGAACCGATCAGGTTTTTCTCTGTGGACTAAACACTGAATTAGGACCAACGAGGTGGCAAGGACGCTATGAGAAAAAAGTTTTGCTCTATGAATGAGAGCAATAAATGAGGTTTTCATTTAGTTGCATAAGCTCTTGACCTTTCTTGCTGCAAAGTGCCATCTAGTGTTCACAGCCACGCTGGCCCCTGGCCAGCCTGAAATAGTTGTGTCAGGCTGCAAACACCTAAAAAAGACTAAAGCGAAGGCAGACAAGCAAACAAACTTTAATTGTTGATTGTTAATAACCAGATCTTTAATTGTTAATAACCAGGTCTTTAATACCTGATTGTAGTAACCTAGGCAAGAGGAGTTTCTTTATTATGTGATGGAACAGGAGATGTTTCAAGTGGATTCCAAAATTAACCTGGATCTCAGACAGAAAAGCGGTGACAGTGCTCAAGGAGCGTGTTGGGAAAGCAATTGTGGAATTTCACTTACAAAATATATGCTCGATGATGTGTCAAATTTGCATGTGCAGTGAGCATTGTGGCATTATTGATGTTGTCCGTGCTGCAGCGGTGCTTCTGCACGCCCATGAGAGAGGTGGAATCGGGCACTGCACATACAGAGCGGTGTGAGACGGTCCCTCCTTGCAAGTTTGCAAGTCAGCTGCAAGGAGTAGGAGAATCCAGGAGGACGAGAGCCCCTTAATGGCCATCACCCACTGTGTAGGTGCAAGGTTAAGTGTGTGCACCAATTAGTCATGCAATTGCAAATCTACTTCACAAGCTGAAAACCAGACCCAGTTTAGCATCTCAGGTGCAAGAATTGGGGAGTTATGATCCACAAGAACACTTAGAAAGTGGAGGTGGGAGGGAAGTAAAAAAGTGCACAAAAATAACTCTGTGCCTGGACTTGTATCTGGGGCATCTTTTGCATTGGGTTGGGGCTGTCTTGATTGGTTTGGAAATCTCCCTGCCACATCTGATCACTCCTGAAACCACCCTGAGCACAGACCTCAAACACAAAGGTTGTTATTATTATTTGTTGTTATCTGCAATGCTCTGACAGCGCTTAGAAGTGCCAGAGGATTCATGCCTTGGGTTTTGCTCTTACAGTGGCCAGGAGCAGAGTCTAATTAGCCCAAACAATGTCCATGATAGAGAACAACCCTACTGACAGGGAGCAAATTAGGTCTCTGACCTAGCAAAGCATTTAACTGTGTGCCACATTTTTTAGTACGTGTGTCTCTGGATTAAAACCTGGATGATGTAACCTTTTGCTGCCTCTAATTTTTTTGATTGCAGTATGAAGCACAGCTCAGCTTGCTGGCTCAGAAATCCCTGTGTACGGTATTAATCTGCTTTCTAGACTGACTCCCTGTGTCTGGACAAAACCCCAGGGTGTCCTCCTAAACCAAAAGATCTTTTCCATTTACTTTTCTAGACTTTCCCTAGGAAACCCTGTTCCTATGTTCAGCCACCCAGAGCAGCTGGCTCCGCACTGGTGCTGGTTAGCAGCGACTGTGGAGAAACAGCTTGCTGAGAAACACCCAGTTTTATCTTCTTGAAGTTTGGGAAGCAGAAGTTGACTCTGAACTTGAGGGAGTCACATTGCCGTCAAAACTGACATGACCTTTATGAACTTCTCAGAAAACTCCTTGGCAATGAGGACTTTCTCAGGAGCTACATGTCCCTCAAAGGGAGTTTTGAGTTTAAGGTTTTACCCTGGATCTTCTCATGTTATGGCAGAGGCTTATCCTTTGCAGAAGCGGCTGGGAGCACGTCTGCTTTGCTTCCCACATTATAAGCTCGGTGGTTTCAGGGTGGGGACAACAGGAGGTTTGAGGAGGAGACTGCAGATGAAAATTGTTGGGTGTTCCACTTGATGATCTGCTTGCATCCTTGTTCAGGAAGCCTCTGGGAGAGTATACAGCAAAATACTCTCCTGTGATGCCCGCTCTTTCCCCATACTGGTTGCTGGCCATCTGAAATCACTGGGCTAGATGGACCTTTGGTCTGCTCCCGTGTTGCTGCTCTTATCTCCCATGTTCTTCATTAATTCCCACCTCTTCTGATCCACTGCATTGTTTCCACTGCTGCGACAAGGCTCGGTACCACAGAGGGCAACCCCACTTCTCTGTTCTGCCCCACTGTGAAGTTGTACCTATAGATGTATAAGTTCCTGGTCCTGAGGCTGTAGCTGTACATGAACTTCATGGGGCTGGCAGACAAGGTAGCTGCCCGTGGAGCCGATGCACACCTCTTCATGCATGTCCATCTCTTCTGCTGGGCTGGGAGGCTTACTGTTATAATGTCTGCTGAATTATAAACTGCCTGGGTCATCTTAAATTTTGATGCAACGTTAAAACAACAAGGGTATTTATCAATTCATACCATAAGTGGTCATTGCAGCTACTTCTCGTTTGTGCAGACCGGAAGGGCCAGAATGGTGATCCCATTCTGCGGGGAGCACCTGAGCCTATGTGTTCACGGGCTCCTCAGTTAGCGGTGCAAGAGGAATACAGCTGAAGAGGGTGCTTTGGGAGAGGCAACCTGAGAGGTTTGCACACTGGAATAACAGCTGCCCTCGCAAGTAGAACCACCAGTTCTTTAATAAAGCCCAAGCATGATGCAGCAAATGCCCAAACACTACAGAGCGTGCCGAGAGATTCTGACTGGGTTTTGTTTATTGTCATGTACCCAGAGCAGCAACATTTGTGCAGCTCAGATCTGAAGATGAGGGGAGAAGAGCCCACCCACCTCTTACTTAGCTGCAGCTCCATGTGTTTCTTCAGGGCCACCCCTTGGGCAGCAGACTATCAGGTGCCAGATGAAGCCTGGAGCATCTTGTGTGATGTAGATGTGTTAAACCTCCTGTGCTCCACCCTAGTGTTTCATGGAAGAAAGGAAGCAAATATTGTAAACTAGCATTGAACAGCAGCCTGAAATATTTGTATTTCTTCCTTCATTTTTTAACAGGCATGGTATGAGTTTTGATGTAGAATCCTACCAGCTGGTGTATGCTCAGGCTTTGAATACGATCATACCAAAAAATTCAATCATTTTCAAATATAAAAATACCACAGTATTTTTCCCAACACAAAAATAAATTATCGAAGGAAAATTTATCCAGCATTTGCTTGGTTTAACTCCTCTCAACTGCATTTCCAGCATATCTTTTTTCACTTATAGACTGCATGATGAGAAGGATCCCTTTTAGACATAGGCAGAATTTTTGAGGAAGCCTTCCAGCAACTTCAGAACTCCAGGTTGAGCAAAATGACTTTTTTTTCAGACCATGGTCTACAGATCCCAGAGCTCAAAACTTATTTGTGCAGAGTCAGGAAAAGGTAAACAATACAAACAGGGAGATCTCAAGGTTTGCTACTCAGGAGCTGAAACATCTGTAGGAATATTTTCAGAAGTCTGCGAATTAAGAAAAGTTGCATGAAGCTGTGGCAGAGAATGCTCTTTAGGTAGGTGCCCACCCTCAAGGTGAGGTTTTTGTGTGACAGATCATCCATTACATCCTCAGGTAATCTGTGAAAAGAGTTAATTGCATCCCCATGACATAAAACATGTGATTCGGGTTTGTAGCCTGAGTTCATTTTTAGCTGGTGGTTTTAGTGATGTCTTGGTGGTGAGCTCTTCTAACCAAGACTATCTGATTTTTGTTTGGAAAGCCTGGATGCCATCCTAATTACCACCTATCTATTAATAAGATGAACTCAAGAATATATTAGAAAAATGCCTTCTAATATGAATTGCATATGGCACAGCTTTACTGTTAAAGCCCTGCCTCAGTCGCTGCCTGGAATGGTTGATCTAAGCGCTTATCTTTAAGGCTCAAAAGAATCCCACTGAATTCAGCAGTAGAAGGCAGCCCTCAGTATTAAAAATAAAATCTCCAACCCTAGGATCTTACATTTTTAAGACACAGCAACCTAAAGGTTTGCCAGCTGCAATCACTCGTTTCATTTTGGCTTCTCTTGGGCATATTATGTGACTTTAGTTTTACTCATTAAAGTCTCAGATTGAGCTTGTTTGTTAACAACCATTAGGGCAGGGGTTCTTACTCTTAATTGGCACCATCTGGAAATGAGAAGGAAATTACTGAGGATGAGCGCAAAGGCGAGGAAAGGCTTTGCAGTTTTCCACGGTTGCAAAACTTGTCCCGTTTGGAACAGCCACATCTGACCTGGGAATCGTCTCACCCTCTAGTTCTGTTGGGGGCTGGAGGGAGAGGGAAATTTTTTTTTTCAGAAGAAAAGACAATCTACACGTTGCCAGCAAAACCAGAAAATAATTGCTTAAAAGCAGAAAGTTGTACAGTTCGGGCTGCAAGCGAACTAGGCCTTTTTATGCAAATTGAATATCTTTGTTCCCAGTTTCTTGGGTTTTTTTTTTCCAATCTTGCGCCACTTGTTCAGCGTTTTCTCATTTTCTGGCACTGGTTTCCATAGCTGCCTGCAATCACACTCTCTCACAGATGCCATTCCGTGTTCAAAGCACCGAATGCTACGGGGCATATTAGTGTTTTTATGCTTTAGATCTATCTTTATGTAACTTCAGAGCTCATTAATATATACCATTTTGTGTGATTAAAAAACAACAACCTGGCACATGAGCAGCTTTGAACAGGGGAATGGATTGCAAGGAAAATGTCTTTCCTCTCATTATGCAGATTTTAAGCGAGACATGAGATGGGCCCAGCGAGTCAATGGACAAGGTACAACTTCTGCAAGGTAATCATTCCCTGACTGCGGCTGAGCAAATTGCGTGTCAAAAATCCCCAAACAAACAGAAAGAGTCAAACGCTATTTGAATCATAAAGACTTTCGCATGATGATTTCACAGTAGTGGATGCAAATGAGTGAAAAAATCCCATGATGGTCCTTTTAAGGCTGTTTAAAGTCTCAGGGAAAGCCGTTCTCTTTTGCTTTGTGAAAAGCTAGAGACAGGGCTGAGGCGTGGAGGGACCAGAGCAATGGGCTCACTAGGAACATCTAAAAGCACAGACCAGAAAGGTGTAATTACTCTGGCTGTTGGTGAAGCAAAATTTTCTCTGTAGTTACAGCCCGAAACATTGACTCTAACTCTGTTGTGCCAAAAAAGGATTAAGATTATGTCTGCCAGAGCATAGTTCTTCTCTAGCTGTGGTTTGTGGCTTTGAAGGATTGAGGTGATGAATAACTGCTGGACCAAATACGGCGATGTGGGAATCTTTTCTGACCATCAGCTCTGACTTTTCAAAGCTGCTTTCTGCCTAATGATCAGCCTGTCCCCTGCTCAGCACAGCACAGGCTGTTTGAGCATCACAGGACAGGAATGATTGCCCTTTCCTCGTTGCGTGCTCGTCCCTGACGTGGGTGTCTCTCCTGCCAGGGTGTCCTGATAACCTCCCAAGAGCTCACAGAGCACAGGCTCACATCCTCACTGTGGTGGCTGCAACAAGGAGGAGCCACAGGAGGAATCAGGAACCAAAACCAACACGGGATACGGCATCCAGGAGCTCAGAGACCTGAAGGTAGGGAAACTGCTTGGTGCTTTGACAGCAATCGGAATGCAAACATGGTCCTGAGGGGCAAGAGGACATTTTGGTGTGAGGAGGAAGGGGCCAGTGTAGAATGAAACAAAAACAACTGTTACTGAGATACCTGTACTGTTGTAAGGTGCTTGTGCTTAGGCATCATGGAGCAAAGCAGAGATGCTTTCCCCTCATCCCTTTGAGGATTACATATTTCTAAGGAACAGCTTTCCAGAATAAAAGAAAAAAAAAGAAACTTTGCTTTAGAATTGTTGGAAATCTGCTCTTGTTGCAGCTTGGGCAATGGCAATAATAGAAAATCTGGTGTATAATCCACCCAATGCTTGCTAAAGCCTTCCAGAAATGGTCAGGCAAACACATTTTTCCTCTCGTAATCCCTCAGTTTGTGTTAAAGGGTATGTGACTTGAGTAGCAATGCAGAGGGGTGATGGGGAGATCCACACAACCCACAGTCACTCCAGGCATTTCCCCAGTGCTGGGCAGCTTTCTCTCCTTTTTCTTTCTCCTTCTTTCCTTCCTTCAAAGGGACGTACTCATTATGTGATTCTATGACAGCAAATTGTGACTAATGTATGAAATGAAAATCCCTGCCTGACGGCACAGAGATCTAAGACAGCTACTCCGCAATTACTGCCTCGATCCGATTTCTGCCAGGTGTTACTTACTTCGACACAATACTGAGCACAGGCAATTTACTGCAGAGGTCATAAAAAAAAATTCTCATTAAACCCACATCATTTAAGACCAGGTAGTTTCCCAGCTCCTGGTTCTGCTTGGTGTGAAGCCCTAGAGGTTGGCTGCTCGAGGGAATAATCCCTCTCTGGTGTGAAGCCCAGCCGTCACGATGGGGAGGGTGAGCGGGGTGCTCCGTGGGAGGAGGCGGAGGCTGCCGAGCTGCTGTCTGCTTCGCTCCCTGCCCGGCCCAACCAGAGGGATGTAACCAGCTGCTGAGAGTGCGGACAAGTTGCAGGGAAGCTTGGAGATGAAAAATCTAGCGAGTAGCCAACAGCCTGAATTTAATAGCTGTTTCTTTCCCGAATGGCAAAACCTCTGGGGGCTTGGCAGGCTCCCGCAGGACGATCTGTTGAATGCTCTGCAAGGTGCTGGACCACATTCTCTCTGCAGCAGCATCAGGTGCTTGCGACTGCTGCTGGGAGCAGGCAGGGCCAGTTGGCAGCGGCGCAGGCATCAGGCAAATGTGCTGATGTAGCACCGACACGGGAGCTCCTGCCGGGCCCTGCCTGCAGAAGGCCAGGCGGGCAGGAGAGCTCTCTTTGTGCCGTGCAATTACTGACAGCCCCAGCTGTCCTGTCTCCTGTTTGGAAGTGGTAGAGACATCCACCCTGTGGAGGTGCCACAACTGTGCCAGTCAAGGTGGCTCAGACTCTCAAAACAGTCACCACCCAGGCGTTTCGCCTTCTCCAGCTGATGACCCGAGCCAGGAGACAGGATCTGCGCAGCCTGGCTGGCACCCAGCAGCAGAGCCGCACCGACCGAGGAGCAGTGCTGGGAGCAGGTGGCGTGGGTGGTCATGAGCGTAGCTGAGGGTCAAGTGTTTTTTGGGAAGAAACACACCAGAGATGGGCCAGGGAAGGTGGTTCACATCCCTGTGACTCAATACAGTCCAAAAGAACGTGAACACAACTGTGGACATTGGAAGAGCCCAACAAAAAAAACCCCCATCAGTTTACTGATTTTTCATCCAAGTAAATGACAATGTACATTTAAACCAAGTTAATTCTCTTCCCACAACACTCTAGGGTGGTTTTTTTCACCTATAAAGCTTTTTTTTTCCATTATAATTTATAGAAAATATTTGATGTAGTTGGGGAAGCCACACAATAATACCAGTTACCCAAGGAGAAATATTTGTATATACGGAGAGAATTTAACCTCAAACACTCAGTTCACATATTCATGTGTGATTTATATTGCCCCAGGCTCCAAGGCAGAGTGAACATTGACACCCTTTGATGTTGAAAGAAGCCTAGTGACTGGCCTTTGGAGAGATTTGTGATGTCTCTATCAGCCTGTCAATGGAAAACCAGGCAGCAAAGCCAGGCCCCCTAAAGATTTCAAGGCCTTATAGGCAGAGGGATCATGTAAGCATTTTACTTCCACCGAGTGCTTGAGAGGCTGAGCACAAGCGGCCGAGCTAATTGAGTGCTTACAGGGTGTTGTGCTGGAGTCGGCATCTCACATGCCTCCACGACTGATGCCCTTTCAGCCTGGAAAAGGTGCCAGTGTCAGCGATGGGGACATTTAGCAACTGCACAGCCCTGGGTGATGGAGCATTTCACTTTCGGTTGTAGCCTAGCAGGGACGTGATAATCCATGGCCAAAGTGAGGAATAAACCTTGTTTGTTACAAATGGAAAACATTTTGTAGCACTTGTTGAAAGGCAAATAAACTCGGCCCAGGTTTTCAGCTCACTTCTGTGGTATCAAGCGTGCAGGATTTTCCATGGGGCAAAATAGTCTTGAGTAGGTCTCACACAGGAAAGGCCAATGCTGGAACAAATAAAAAAAGCACCATCAGCACATAAATCTGTGCTGCACGTCTCTGGCACAGGAACAGCCTGTGCACCGAGGCTGGCGGTGGGAAGCAGGTGGCAAGAGGGAACAGAAGCTGATGTTCCTTGTGAGTCTAATTCCCAGGCAATGTGTTGAGTAACACTTTGGAATATAGGATTAAAATTCAATACAATGCTGATAGATTGGGGGAAATGGCTTGAAAACAGTAACATAAAATAAAGACAGCTGTAGAATGGTTTACAAAGAATTAGGGACTGCTGGCTAGGCACAGCAGGATCTAAGGATTACTGGGGATTATAAAGTGAAGATGCATCTGAAATATGATGCTACTGCACAACCAAAGGACCTGTGCTTCACGCTCATATCGAAGCGGAGAGCTCGTCTGAATCAGGTGTGTCCAAGGCTGCAGCTCGACGGGAGACATAGAGAAGCCATCCCAGCATTTGGAAACTGCGAGTGAGGGGGAGTTGGTATGTACCACTTGGCAAAGAAAGACTAAAGAATTGCTTGTGAAGGAGAGAGACTGAATCTGCTTCCTGCTCCTTTAGAAACAAAAAGTGAAGCTGCAGGTAGCTCAGAAGCAGAGGAAGAGAATGGGCAAGGATCCCGGTGAATAAGTGTCACTAAATGCCCTGCTCTGTTGGCGGCTGCTGTGCTACCAAGAAAGTACTCATGCTCAGTCTGTTGATTTGTGTCTGGTTCATTTTACATATGCTGCAGACAAGAAATTGTAACTCTTGGTTTCTAAATTTTTGTAAAAAAAAAATGCCCAATGTGTTGGGCAGCAATGAAGGGGGCACAAAAATATAATAAATTTCTTTGCCGCTCTGGCTGCAGCACCGATAAGCTGTCACACCTGTAGCATTAGCGATGCCATACATTGTCCTTAACTGGCTCTTGTCCCTTTTGGAAGTCCAACAGTGGCATCATACTTCCCTGTGCCCTTCAAGTGGAAGGACTGTAACGTCACAGGTTTAAAGGTTGAGAACAGACTATCTGAGGCAGGAGAACAGATACCCGCAAATTTGCCTCAGTGGGGAAGTGGAGAATAATTGTGGGTTCTGATTTTCCAGAGAGCCTCTGTAGGGAACTACCAGTCTAGACTTGTCCTTTTTGGGGCCTAATTATGCCTCTCTGTCAAACTATAAAAACAAGAGTCTATAGCATCACAAGGGAAAATGAAAGCTATTGGCCTGTGTTCTGCATTTAATAGGATGTCAAAATCTAAAGCACAGCCTGACTGGTTTTTGACTGAGGTTAGAAAAGAAAATGCAACTAATTAGGCTGTTTCTGAATATCCCTCTCTATCTAATATCTGTAGACTTGCAAATTGTAACATACCGGGAGTCCCAAACTCTCTGATCAGTGCTGGATGGGAGGTGTCTTCCCTGCTGACGGGATTTAGGCTCCACTTGAGCAGTGTCACTGTTAGTGGGGACAGTTCCTTGGGAAATGCCTTGTGCCATCGTATCTCTCCGTGTTCAGGAGGTAGAGGAACAGAGCCAGGGTTTCAGGTGCAAGGAGGTGCAGCTGGAGAGGAGCAGGGTGCTCCATGGCAAGTGTCACACGCCATTGATGGACTAGTCTTTTACACCTTGCCTTGAGAATTAATTTCCGAAGTCTTTGAGAATGAAGGAACATTTGGAAATTACCTTGTGTATCAAATGCAGGCTTTACTCTTTGAGTATCGTGGTCCCTGAATTAAGGTAACACATAGTCGTCTCCAACATATATACCCCAGACATCTTATGTGCAGTTGGTCCCAACCTTTTACTAGCCAAACTGGTCCTTCACGTCCTGCTCTTCCACCTGCATCCAAGTTTTGACCATCAACTCCGCTCCCAGGCTCTTAAAGCTGCCTCCTTTGTTGCACTCCTTTGTAGGCAAGCACCCGAAGACAACGCAATCATGTACCTGTAGAAAACCTGAGACGACAGCAGGTGATGGCCTATGTTTAATTGAGTAATGCATTAATTACACCTTGGAGTCTGCTATGTCAGGCAATGTGAGATGATGTCCTAATGCCTTCCTCTATCCTTTGAAAGTTAGTTTGTTGGGGTTTTTTTCTCATGTTGAAATAATTTCTTGAAGAGAACTGCAGCAGTTCCAAGTTCCTTTTACCTTTCCCTTGTCACCTGCCCTCATTCTGAACCAACGCTATGCTCAGCTGGCTCTTCATGTTTTACAGATGGTCTGAAATAAAAGTGGAATTTGTCCCACTGTGAGAGAAAGGAAGAGGAAAAAAATAACTGTCTACAAGATTTTTCATGCAAGTCCCACATCCTTAGTTTTGCCCTCTTTTTGACACAGAAATTTGACTGTCTTCTGCTTCAACATTCTGGGGCACTGTTCTGGTTTTCATTCTTCTATTCTGACCTGACTTTGGGTTAGTCAGGAAACTGCCAGCTTTGCCTCACAGTCAAAACTAAACACTGCAATTCAAACTCGGAGGACATCAATGGGCAGGAAAAAAATGTGGCCTGAAAATGGTGAATTTTTTGATGTTGTTTCTGCAATGTCTTGAGTCAGGAAAGCAGAGTCAATGAGTCCGTAAGAAAATGGAAGGTCTTTCCAGGAGTCAGCCTGAAAAGAAAGAAAAAGAGTAGAAAAGAGTGTAAAGGAGAACCTTGTATAACCCAAAGGAGTTTAGGAAGCAGAGAGAAACAAGAGCACCTGGATCTCCTTGGCGACTGCCAAAATACTGTGTGACATCACCTCACCACTTGCTTGGAGATTTAAAGCCATATTTTCTAATAACTGCACACTGATTTCAGCCACAGGTAGTAACTTCTGCAGATTACAGCTAACCCATGCTGTAAGCCCTGTCTTTTCCCAGGCTGTAGCTGGAAAAGAGACTCAAAGCAGCTTGGGACCAGTACTGGAAGCAGAAAACAGCTGCTCACTAGAAAATCTTGTCTAGGCAGGCCATTCTTCTCTGGCCTAATTTTGATGGAGCCACAGGTGATATAGACCAACATCAACTGTGGCAGTGGCAAGGAGAGGAAAAGGACTTTGCCGTGACTCAGAAATGTCTTTAGCCTTGGGTCTGTCCTGTGTTCCCAGTTGTAGAACGGATCCTACTAAAAATGAGGGTGGCAAAACTGGCCTTTCTAAGGATTATTCCCAGTGGTCACCAGCTTTATTAGGAAAAGATGTGGGCAGGAGACAGTAGCTTCATTGTGGTGTAACCCCAAGGTACACCCATAAAGATGGCTCATCCACCGCCAAGTCCACCAGTCCGGGCAGGGACCAGTCACAAGCTGCTCTCTGGGGCTCTTAGCACAAGCTTCCCAAAGCTTACTTAGATAAGGCCTCTAGCTGTATTTTTAGGAAAGCTTTTGAGAATGGTCTTAACCTAAATGCCCATTTAAGTCTTACTGAATCCTGGTAGAGGCAGATTTAAACACGCACTTAATTTCCTGGTGACGAGCTGTAACCCTCAGTGGGGTATTGCTGCCAGTTTAGCGACAAGAGCTCTCTCCCAGCATGAGTAACGTGCGAGTCAGGCAGTGCAGGACGAACAAAATGGTAAATTATCAATTCTGGGAGGACGGTCTGTTTGTTTGTTGTCTCCCACCTTCCCCCTGCAGACGTTTGTCGGCATTTCTCCAATGAGCACAAAAGCTTTCCCGGCTGCCCCATGTTTAGCACAGCTTGTCAGGAGCTACCAAAACGGCACATCTGAGCACCGAGGCTCAGGCCATTCTGAAGTTTTGACCTTGACCAAGACAATCAGAAACTTCAACTAAAATGCAGGCTGCTTACAAAGGCAGAGGAGGAGGGGTGTGTGTATGTGTGTGGAATTAATAACCACACAGCTCAATTTTAGCATAAAAAGTTCTAAAACTGGAATTGTGGAGGTGGGAGGGTCTGGGGATTTTCCCCTCTGTCTTCATCTGTGCTGCTTGAAGGGTTGGAAGGAACATGCTGCTCAAATAAAGCTTTTTTTTTTTGGCTTTTAATCTGAGACATAGAGATGACATATAATTTACCCCTGTGAGTTGCCATGTAAATGAATCCAAGTCAAATAATGCACAGGGAGCAACAAAGCAACCCAGCCCTCTCTGCTCTGCAACGCAGACGTTTAATTTGGGTGTAGAAATCCCAGGAAGTGAAAAAAGCCGGGGCTCTTTCACATGTACATCCCCACACAAGCCTCCTTCCCGCAATGAATGATTTTTTCGGGGAGAGGGGCATACAGGGAAGGAAAAAAGGTTGTCGCATCCGTGTTAGATGATAGCACAGATTCCTCAGCTACCAAACGCAAGGGCCAAGCAGAACAAAGAGATTTGCATTCTAAGTGATGCAAAGCAGCCAGCAGTGTTTTAATGTTGTGTTTGCTCTGTGATGTCTTCATCAGGCGCTCAAAGGCAGTGGCTCTGGCAGCCGTGGGTCCCCGTGAGCCTGTCAAACTCCGTTTCCATGGTTTTCCTTCAGGCAGCACCATCGGCAGACAGCACGGAAACGGACCCCTGCAACCTGTTTTGAACGGCGTCTCTGATGTAAGGCCCCAGAGCGGGCATCAAACTAGCAACAAGCAGCAAGAAAATAACAATTTTGCTTTTCGCAGGTGTCAGAGCGGCAAACAAAAGGCTGTTTATAAAAGATGCAACATCTCCTTTTTTTTTGTCGGCGTTGGCAGTTTAAAGTCAGCCGGGCAGCCGTGGGGTTGAGGAGGAGGTTTTGGAGGGGGTGCACTGTGACAGAGGGAGCTCATCTTGAGGAATTCAAATTGTTTCCTCTTTAATCCTTCAGCTCACTAAATAGGGCCTTCTCATCACCAAACTAATAGCTATTAACGGCATTTCAATTATTCTATTTGAATCAATGAGGAGGGCTATTTTCTTCAGACAGGTTTTTTTCCCAGACAAAGAAAGCGTAAGGGTCTCGCTTTTCCCTCACCTTGAGGAGCACTCTTTCTTTTAAATAAAAAGTTCAGAACATGTAAAATGTTTGAAGCCATATTTGAGCATTGATACTGAATATTCAGGAGGTGAGAAAGACAAGTCCATGTTGCTTTGCTACCGTGGCTGCCTGTGCAGTGCTAACATGGAAACACAGCCTGTGCTAAAAGAGCAGAGGTCAGCAGAGCTGACAACCAGACCCAGCTGGACCAGTGAATTTCTGAACAACACTCGTTAGGGAACTTCACCTCTTGGTGCCTCAGTTTCACCATGTGTGAAATTTGGGTAACAATTTATTTCTTCTCTAGTGAAGGACTTGGAGTTTTATGCCCAAACACAATATAAAGCTCATGGTTACCCTTGTGGTTAGCATGACACTAGTGACTGGAGCCGATGCAATTCCCTCAAGGAACAGTTTTCCATTAAAGAAAATTGATGGGTCAGATGCTGAATTACAAGAGAATCTGCTTTTTCCTACCAATTGGCTGACTTTATCACAGCTGCTCAGGGAGGGGCTGGGAGCTACCAGCCTCCTTGGCTCCTGTTTCTTTTGCAATGCATCTGCCAAGCCAGGGAGAAGCCAGGATTTGGGAAGCTTTGGGAGCATCAGATCATCAAACTGCTTTTTTTTTGTTTTATTTCTATAGTGGAAAGAGTCGAGTGGACATTTGGTTTGATGAGACTTAGAGCTTCTGTTCAGGAGCTATAGATGGGCAGCTGGGAGCTTACAACATGAGACTTTCATGCTCATCAGGGGCTGCCACATATCCTTTTCCTTCACATATCCATGCATTGGAAACCAGCGAGCTGTGAAGATGAGTCCAGGATTCCTGGCTCATCTGGGGCATTGAGGTTCCATTCTCCTCTTCAGTTGTCTAAAAAGAAGCTACAACGTTATATTCCAGCTCCTGATTGTATGCTTCCCACTGCCCTGGAGACACGCTCTCATTCTCTATAATGGAAAAGGTCAAAATGCTTGTGGTTTTGTTCCAAATTAGTGTGGAAGCCAATGGGGAAAAAAAAAAAGGCATGTCATGTAAAACAGAGATGCATATTTCTGTAGATCTCTCAACCTGAAGCACTCTAGTTCATGGTTTGACTGGAGTTATCCAAAGCGCATTCAGCAAATGCTGTTCCTGGCCTCACAAAACTCACCCCCTACATTTCCAGATGCTCTTAGCGTAGGCTGGTTTAATACTTTAATTAAGTGGCTAGTTATTTATTGCACAGTAGCTACCCATGAAGCAGAATGAAGTCACTGGGTGTGTTCAGAGATGCTGAGAGCATTGAGGAACAGATACAGATTCAGCACTGCGGCTGAAGTCCTACCCTGATCCTGTGTTTAAATGAATAGTCACAAGATCTATGGAGAAAATGACCTTGAGATTGAGAAGGTCTTCAAACTGGCTAAAGACATACTGGTCATGTCAATAATACCAGATTATACCCTGGGCATGATGTTCTGTGGTACAGAATATTCCTTAGGCTAGCTGGGGTCAGCTGTCCTGGCCATGCTCCCTCCCAGCTTCTTGTGCACCTGCACACCAGCAAAACAGGGAAAGTTGAAAAGTCTCTGATTTCCTGGCCACAACTGAAAACATCACTGTGTTACCAGTATTCTTCTCTTGCTAATTCCCATACTGAATCCAAAGCACTGCACTA
>NW_009713118.1:70373-85346 GCF_000703405.1 Apaloderma vittatum | reverse complement strand
TATATATATAAATAAATAACTTAAAAGAGTCTTTTTCTGTTGCATAGCTCACTGGAAAATATGTTTATTTCATTCTAAGCTACTCTTGTCCAGGAAACTGTTCATAAAATAATTCATATGGAGTATTTATCAATGCAAATACATGCAACAGCTTTGTACCACAAGGATAGCTGGCTTGGTCAGGAAAAGCAATTCACATTCACTGTGCCATTGCAAAGCACATTGCAAAGCATCTCCTCTGCTGGTCCATCTGACCCAACACTCTGTGGAATACGAGTGGAAGGAGGGTTTCTCAGATTTTGATGATCTTCTTTGGCTTCTGATGATTCCACCACCAAGGCAATTAGTGAAGTTATCTACAGAGTTTGTTTGAGAAGATGGTCTCTAGTCAGCTTTGGCATTGCTAGAATGAGTTGTTCAGTGCCATCCTCAGGGTGAGCAACAATTGTCTGTCTGATGAATCTCTGTTGGTTTGGTCAGGAAGCAGTTGTAGTGCTGTGATCATGCTTGTGATTATGACATTCATCTCCCTGCTCTAGGAGCAGCCCATCCTTTTTTATAATCTAGCTGCTCAAACGTAAGCCCTACAGTGTTGTGTCCTTATAGTCTCTGCAGTCCTGGTAGCACCTCACTGTTCAAAAGCACTTACATGCACCCATTTTCTCTTCTGTCAATTTAGACATCTTGCCTAGTGATTTTACTCCTAAAGCACAGTTTTTCTTCAGGAATAAAAAAATAATGTGTCATTGGGGAAATAGAGACGAACTCTTCACAAACCAAATGCAAACACTTCTGGGGCTGTGTATGCCACACAACCCAATGAGGTTGGACTCATGCACCAGTTTTTAAACCTCTGGAAGAGCTGTCAGCTGCATTAATTTACTTTGGTATTCTAAGACACAGATTTCATCCCGTTCTTTTCCAGGCCTCTCTGGCTTACCATTTAATCCTGCCATAAGCAGAGTGGGCTCATCAAAGCTGAAGTGTTGCAATGGCTGCAGTTTATTTCCTGACCACAACCTGACAGATAGACATGCCTAAAAATCCATTTATTGACACATTTATTGATCTAAATCCCTACTGATTAGTAGGGAGAGGTGAGTAAGTTTATAAAAAGTGGTTCCTGGTATGGCATTCTCCTTTTAAATACAGTTTGAACAGGGTAAATGCTGAAGGGAAAGGGACAACCTGCACTCTGTAGTTGACGTGTAGGTGTGGAGTTTGTGTCTCTGACAGCTGAAGTCTCTATGTTATCCTTGGGAAAATTTGTCTTTTCAGTTTAATTTCAAAGGATGTTGCCTAAAAAGGTGCTTTGGCGAGGAAGTGTTACCTTGCCTATATGACTGACAAAAATAACCCAGAAATTTTGAAATACTTTCTGGTAAGTTCTGACCAAACAAGGCACGATGTTCAGTCACACTGCTTAAAGTCTATTAGAAATGGGTTCATGAAATGTATGTGTTAGAGTAGCCCAATGATTAAAAGCTCATTATTTGAGGAATGCATACAGGAGTTACAGGAAATGGTTTCTGATTTCTGCTACAGTGTATATTGTATCTGTAAACAAGCCTTCTCTAGGAAGAAAAAAACCTCAAGCCATATTGTTCCTGAGAGTTTTTGAATACTTGAGCCATATCATTGAAATCAACCTCGCGATACGTCATGTCTCTCAGGAGACTGAGCTGTGCCATGGAAAAAGGACCTTTACTGTAATTTATCTGGCAGTGGCATGACAGTCAGCTCAGCTCAGCCCCTTTGGCTTTGTCTGGTGCAGTGGTCACTGAGCTTGGATTGCTTGAACCTGACTTTGCTGGAATCCCAGTAAATCAGAAGCTGGCCGTGTCACACACCGAAACAAATAATAGTGGGCTGCTTCTAACTGGGTAAATCAGTATCCTTGCTGCAAGTTGGCATGTCATGCTGCACTGATGAAAGATAACTTCCTCTTTATGCAGATCATGCCTGTGAGAGGTACTTGTGCCAAAGCAGTATGAAAAGGAGTTAAGTTTGTGCTTGAAGGCAAAAACTGAAATATCAACCTTTTTCAGAAGTTGGTTAGATGTTCACAGAACTAACCCTTCCATTTCACTGATCACATACTGCTGTCTGTGTGCCATGTTGACTGGAAAAAAGTGCTACAGAAAACTAGGGTTGGAATAAAACATTATGAAGTTCTTTAATATCTACCAACTCTATAATCTCGGATGCAAAATAAGAAACTATCATGAGTTTAAGCACCAGTTCTCAAAAATGGTCCTTTTGTCAAACAGCTAACTGGCATCACAAAACTCTGACAACACAATAACTCCTTGACCCAGTCCTCAAAAGTTTTGAGCTGCCTTACTTTTATGCCATAGCTGGCCTCACTGGCCCTGCAGCTTTTAGTGGGACTCCTTTGAATAATGTAGGCCAAAGTGCATGAATTTCCTCACTGGGTTTGACATGCTTTCTTGTTTATATTGTCTTGGTTTTGTATAATCAATCTATTTGCTTCCACCTTAGTCCCCACGTGTTGCCTGATCTAGTCAAGAGGTGGTGTCCCTGGTGACAAGGACGCTGGATTAAAATGATTTCTAAGGTCCCTTCCAGCCTAGGCCATTCTATGATTCTATGATTTTCAGTAACATATTCACTCCCGGCACTGACTTGTACATTTTAGTTGTTTTTTTTTAAACAATGAAAGCTGATCTTATTTATTTTTTTTTTTTGCTATCAGCTTCTGGCAAACCAACTCAAATGAGAAAGTTAAAAACAAAAACATTTACAGTGATCTTGTTCAAGATGTTGTGGCTGAATACATGTATCTGTATTTCTTTTTTGAAATAACTTTTTCTGTTCCCCCTCAATATCTAATCATTTAAAATGACAGGGGTCAGAAAATACCCCCTATTAAAAAGTAAAAGGATCACACATAGAAATGACTGTTGTTCACAAAAACTCAGCAGATTTCACCAATTTATTTGCAGGATGTTATGAATTAGGGGGGAATTTTCTTAGCTTTAACTGTCTCAAATTCCATTACAGCAAAGTTTATAACATTGGCAGAGCTCCGAAGGACACCTCTGGGTAGAAAAGAGCAGCTATGTTCCACATGATGTATCTGTTGCAAAACAGATGGAATGAGTAAACTTTAGCCTTCGATCGATTTAGTGAAAAGGCTCCATTCATGCTTATTTCATTTTAATGTTTGCCATGGGCATGCTCTTCCACGAAGAATACCCAAGTGCACCAGGTGTTTCTTCAGCAAGATCAATCCATGATCTGAATTATGGTTCTGAAAGAAACGTAGACCTTTCTTTTCCTGAGTGGTTCCTGCCTTGGCTCTCCCCTCTGGCACAATTCAGAACCTTCTTTGCCTTGCCCTGCAGTGCTGGTCTAGCCCAGGGATGGATGGACCCCTGAAACTCTACAAAAGTTTTGTGTGTCTCTCCACAGGAAAAGGAGAAAAAAAAAAGAAAGATAAAAATTAAGTGGAAGGACAAAATAAAAGAGAACACAGTGTATTTTCTTTTATCCTCTCTAACAGCTTTCACTCCACAAATGACAATTGTTCCTGAAGTGTCGTGTTTAGATGTATTCTGATAAAAAGGAGACAGAATAGAATAATAAACATCTTGGCAAGCTAACCAGACAGAGTTTCATCTTAGCAAAATGGATTGAAAGTCACTCAACATTTACGAGAAATGGGAGAAGAAAGGGGGAGCAAAGAGGAATGAAGCCAGGCAATCAATGTCTTCAAAATATAAATGCTGTGCAGTGGTTCTTGACTAAATCTTGTTTTGCTGATCTGATTCAATCAATACAAGTAAAGTCCTCCCAAGCCTACAAACATTAACTAAAATGCCAGTTTTCTTTCACAAAGGTAAGTGCTCTAGACAAGCTAATCAAACCCTTCTGAAATTCTTGGACATATCAGCTGCTTGCTGTTCTGATGCCAGGGTCATTCACCCTGGGTCTAGCACATGGTGGGTAGGAGCTCACCAGACTCACTGACCAGCCATTCAGGGGCTCTCAGAGTCACAACTGGGCATCACAGCTTGAAAGAGAGCTCAACAAAGCTCCAGTCTTAGCCACCTGTACACGATGGGAGACAAATACTGAATTAAGTAAATATTTCTACCTTTCTTTCTAAATGGCTGGATCAGCATTCATACTCAAAGTAGAGGAATGACTGCTGCAAAAGCATTCTGTACAAAAAAAAATTCTTGTCTTGGAGGCCAAACTTGAAGAGGAACTCATTGCTTTAGCTGATGTTAATTTGTTCTCATTTCTTTGTCATCTCTTTGATGGCCATTTTTTACCCCTAGAGATCAGGCTCCACCATATACTCTGTATATCATTGTCCTATGATTAATACATCATGTAAGAGTAAGTGATTTAATCTGTGCTATCTGGCTTTAGATTCCTGAAGATGGATATTCCACTGCCTGAACAGTATTTCTAGTGTAATATTAATGTAATGTTCAGAAGTAAAAACCATGATGATTTATTAAGTTTATGAGAGACACAGAAGAAACAGCACATGGAATTAATCTGGTCTTGTTACCATGTTCATATGTTATATTCGCTGTTCAGCTCACAACAGCACCCTGCCAAGAAAAATGGCCAGTTATACATGGAAAGACATCTACAAAATGTAGATGCTCCAAGCCTATAGGTTCACAAGCCAGTCAGAAAAAAAATGTAGTAGGAGTGTGAAGCTTTGCAATGTGCACCTTTTTAGCTATATGAGAGTTCAAAATCTAACTTTAAACTCATGCTTGCTCAACTTGCTTCCTGAGATTGAGTCATGATTCATTATGGTTTTAACACTCGCAATCAACAAAACAGAGGGTTCATAGTTGAAAGAACAGCATTTTGACACTTCTACCCATGAATCATCTGTGCTTTACAGGATTCTTTCTGCTTCTGTTTCCCAATTTTATATTCCATCTATGTTATTTTCCATCTATTCCATTCACTGAAGAATGAGCCAATACTTCTTGTGATGTTGAAAATCTCAACAAATCTTGTTTTTTCCAAAGAATATGTATAACCACAGTTTGTTGGAGCACTGGTTGTAGTTGTTGTACTGAAAGATTTACGCTTAGAGCCCTGTTTTCAAAGTCTGAGTTGCTCAGTCACCTTTATCAAGGTCCCTTTACATTCAAAATCTCCTTGCTTTTCAAGCTGATAAAATGTGAGCAGATATAGATGCTAGCCTCTGTGTACTTTTTATCTACGGTATGATCCATGAAACTGTGCACTTTATTCCATTTGACTTCTAAAAGCAACTGAAAGAACTTCTTGAAATATCTTGTCAGACCAATGCTGTGCAGAAGTAAACAGTGGAGCTTACATAGAAACTTTTTCTTCCAACTTTCTTGCATTCATTTCTTTTTTAATATAGAAGGATGAACAGAAGAAATCTGGTGAAGTAAGACATTGCTGGATCATTTTTCAAATAAATGTCATGCAATCATGAGTAGCATTACAGTGCTTTGATGTTATATGGTCTTGCAAGTCCCTGAAATCCTCATTTGAGATATGAATTCTGTCCCAAGAAATAACATAAAACTGGTTTCTATCTTGTGATGGTTCTTTTTGTTGGGGTACATGAATAGGACACAGAAGTAGAAGAAATATATTAGATTCACTTTGTAGTTTGTAAGACATTGTATAGGCTGTGCAATTTTCATTAATTAAGAGACAATTTTTACTCACAGGAAAATTTTCTTTCAGTGACCAATGATTACTTTTGGCATCGTTTTGGACCCAAATAATTTTTAGGCTAAGATGAAATAGTACCTTGCTTTTATTTTGGAGATGGTCTCCAGTTTCTTCAGAGATTATACTCCAAAATGTTGGTCTCTCTGGGAAAAAAAAAAAAAAAGTCATTTTCAAATGATATATGAAATGTTAGTATTTTCCTTATTTTTTTTTTCAGATTTACATCTCTGTCTGACTCTATTAGACAGTCTGAAAAGGGGTTTACTTGAAAGGGTTGTTTGATTAAAGCTAAAAAGAGTCCATTACATGCATGAACATAAAAACCATAATTTAAATATATCATATTGCCCCAAACAGTGTAAGGAGAGAAAGCCTTATCTCAGATGCCATGCAATGGGATCTCTCTGGCAACTTTGTAGCTGTTAGGTTTCGCTTGGAAAGATATCCTCACCCATGACATCCCATTGAAGGTTGCAAAACTTCTATGGAAAACTTGAGCTTATCTTCTGGGTTCTGGCTAAAGGCTCTATCTGAAAATGCTGCATAAAATGCAACTCTGTTTAACTTTTCAGGTGTCTTCAGTGGGATATGGCAGGAGCTGCCTTGCTTAAGGCTGAGTCTAGATTGCAGCAGTGATTCCTACCCATTTCATCTACAGGGTTATTTCTATAGTTCTATTTTTTCACCAAACATTACAAAAGTGTGTAGGCATTGAGAACCCAGAGCTATGAAGATAAATTATCAATAAATCTCTGATTTCATGGTGAAGTTTTGTTGTAAGTTAAATTTAATTTAAAATATTTTCTGCTTAGCTGAACTGAAATGTAGATCACACCACTTTTCTACTCTTTTATACGGGTTCTGAAGATTGAACTGATATTCTGCATTATCATAACCAGAATGTTGTTCAAAATTTTCACCTTCAATTGAGCACAGAGTCTGATGAGTTCTCACTGTAAAATATCTGCATGAAAAATACTATGAAAGAAGGAATCAAATGAGACATAGTGAGGGAGATGGTATTTGGAGGTCAAACTTATTTTCTATCATGAAGACTGCACCTGTTAAAAAGCAGAAGAACATCTACAGAATCTGTTATGTTGTTCCATGAGATTTTTATGGCAGGAAAGAAGGACCTCAAAATGATGCAGGAATGGGACACTTGACATTTTTGACCCTCCGATCCATCAACTATGAAGAATCAGTTTGGAACAAACAGAGTAAACAAAACACAAGACTAAATTATGTTGATAGTCCCTGTGTTTTTTAGAGGCAAGAGTAGTGTATGTGACCCGAGAAATCTAAGCAGAAATAATGAGTTCTGTTAGGAGCTAGTGTTTAATTATGGCTGACAAGAACTTAATTATTTAATCAAATAACCTTTTATTACTAATGCAACTATCTTTAGAACACCGTGACAGAAGGAGAAGATTTTCAAAGATGCCTGCACAAAAATGTAGGCTGGGAAATTCCAAATATGATAATGCAAGAAGCTTGATGTAAGCTGTTGACTTTTTTTCTTACTACAAAAGAGTTTGTTCATGAAGCAGTTGGCCTTTAGCAAAACCTTTTATTGTATCAATTTAAATAACTTTGACTTCACTTTTCTTGTTAAGAGTAGAGCTGGAACAAATTAGATATGATATTGTGTGAAGAGCTATGAGCAGGCAAATGGAGTCTGAAAACGTGACAATGGGTGAAAAATAATTCTGCAATATTAAGAAATGGAATTCTTTGTGCTTAAAGAACATTAGTTGACACAGAAAATGAAGAGAGTAACCATATGCGCACTTAGAGTCATCCACTAATGTGGTAAGAATTATGTGCTAGGAAGTATTTCAGACATCTGCAAAACGGCAGTTTTGTAAAATAAACCATCAGCTCACCTATTGCCATGGATCTCAAAAGCATAATAAAGCTGATCTTACATGAAGCTCTGCTGTAAATCCTTGACTTCTTGATTTGGAGGAAACTCAAGGTGACATAAAGATTGAAAGTGTTCAGCTGTGACAATGCAGTGACTTTAGTAGAGCCTCTTCCCGTTGCATTGTTGCAGATTAGAAGACTACCTCTTTCTTGTTTGCTGAGAGTTCTTTAGATATCAAAAATGTGAATTAGGTGGCATGAACTTTAAATATTCAGTGAAATCATCCCGAGGAAAAAAGGGAAACAGATTTCTCCTCTTTGCTCCCTGGAGAATGAAGGAAAAATCAAGAGGAGAAATAAAGATTTTGAATGTATGGAAAGAACTAGATTACAGAAGAAATTTATGTGCTCTATGAATTTCTCTCACAATTAAGTAGATTTTGCCAATTTCACTTGATTTTTGTACAAAATTATGATCTGTTTGTTAGATAAAATTTTGTCATCCAAAACCAAGTGGTTTCTTCCTGTGCTATCAATTTATGACAAATTGTTCTCTTAGCTGCACTCAAGTTGTGGGAAGGTGTTTGAGTCTGACATGGATTTCTTCTATCTATAGAACACATACAAGTCACTGCTAGACCAAAAAGAAACCATCTCTATGTGATGTGCAAAAATTAAAATAAAATACAAGAATTAGCACTGGGAAGAAGAAAACTCTAACATCTTGTATCAAGGCTTTAATTTGCTTTTTTGGATGTATATGTATCCTTTTCTTAAGAGTAGCCTGACCTTTGAGAATCAACTAGTGAGCCCTTGTCTTACTTTTCTTCTGCTATTAGTTCAGACTGAAAGGTACAATTTACAGTTTTCTAAGGAATCTCATTGTTTCTTTTCTTTGGAAATGGAAATTAAACAAGAAATTCCCAAAGAGAGATAAAATATTAAAGAATATTGAAATAACTCAATTGCTACAAACTGCTTGAACAAGCATTATCTTGGTTTTGGACATGGGGCATTGTATGAAAGATAACGTAAAAGTTAAGGTCCATGACATCTACAAAACATTCTGGTAAACTTAACCCAAAGTGTTAGCAAAAATAAAAGTGGTATAAAACAGGAAACTCCTGAAATTTGTACCAAGTCCTGGAGACTCAGTTTGTTCTGAGGCTGTAGGGATGTGCAGTCAGCGAAGTGTGTATCTTCTGACCTCCCAGCTAACAGTGTGGGTGGAGATCGGACACTCAGCCTGGCATGTGGGATGATACACAGCCCTGGGCCTCAGCACATTTGCTTCCAACATTACAGAGCCCTACTAGAAACGATTCTGCTGTTTTGGCGTACAAGTTTCGTAAATCAATACTTTTCCATGAGTTCATTACAGAAACGTCAGATTTCTAAAGCCTCTTCAATATTTAGCTTATATCTTTCAACTCGCCCTATGGAGGGTTTTCTATTTTCTACTGCCAGCTGGTAGCCCAGTGTAAATAACATCGACTTTGCTAGTAACAGCCATGGACTTTGTACTAGCTCTGTAGATGCTTAGGTCATCAGACTGACTTTTTCTGAACTTACAATGACTTGCCTTGACCTTTATTTTAGCTAAACAAGCAATTTTCTAATAACCAGGTGACTACTTCTGGTTTGGTTTACTTCTACACAGCCTTGTACAATTATGTGGTGAGCCATTATTCTTAATACAAAACCAGTGACAAGTAATTGTGTCATGTAGTATGAAATATTTATGACTTCAGAATAATGATGCCGTGCTGGCCTTGAAAGTGGGGACACAGGTTGCTGTGTAGAGGAATAGAGAAATATGAGATGATAACAAAGGGGGCACAGGATGATGCTGGAAAACGTGGTTTTAAACCTAACAGCTCAAACCAGGCAGCTGACATAAAACACAACAGAAAAACACAATATATATAGTAAAAGCAGATATAAAGTGGAATTTCAGACCAATGAAGAAAGAACAAGGTGCATATTGTGTTAGCAAGCCTATAATGGAAGCACCAAGTGGTGACAATCATAAGAGGATGTGGAGTGAAGCATGGTTCCTATCTGCTTCCCTTTTAGATCTTAGAAATCCTTAGTTGAGAGGGTATGTTCACAAACACTGATCTGTTTCCTTCAGCAGAAAAGCCATCACCGGGGACCAATTGCTCTACAGATTTATTCAGAATGATCCTACTGATAGCGAAGAATTTCTCAGCCAAGTACAAGGTCTGCACTACTTTGTTGACCCAGGCCATGTTACCTCAGGAGACAACAGATGTCAAAGTCATCCATGCAGTGAGTACGTGCATGCCACGTTAGTGCATCCCAGGGTTAGTTTCTACCCATTTCAACCCAATGAGTCAAAAATACTTTGATATGGATAAGCCAAATCAGCTCAGTGTGGCTCAGGGGAGCTTCCTCTAGACAGTCAAAAATTGGTCCGACCCCAGTGTCTGCCCAGCTGTTGCTCACCATGCATATCACCAAGCAGTCACGCACAGCTCATCTCAGTTATGAATAGAGTTTATCTCAAAATTGTCAAAATTGCTCACGGCCTCCATTAATTGATCATGACTGCTTTGAGAACAAAAATAATACCATAACAATTAGAAAAAATGCACACAAATTGGAATGCGAGTGGCCACTAGTTGACAGAAACGGAAAACAATTCCAAGACCTCATGTTTACTCTGCCCCTGTTGAGATGGAATCATAGAATCATAGAATCATAGAACAGTTTCAGCTGGAAAAGACCTTCAAGATCGTTGAGTCCAATATCATTGAGATGATAAAACTGCAGGTAGGTTTTCACTTTTTATTGCTATATCAGTACCTCAGCAAAGTGCTTTCTAAGTAAAGGAGGAAGCTGAAGACCTCTGGAGGTATTAAATGCTTCTAGAGAGAGATCCTTAGATATTTGACTCTAAAATACAAAATCAGTGATATTTTGTGTATAAAATAAATGTGCAGAAAAGCCTTACTTTTAAAAACAATACAAGATGTAACTTTCAACTCCTGCTTGTTTCATAAAATGATTTTTAGTCCAAAATTCACTTTGAGCCAATTATATTGATTCTTTTTTGCAGCTCAGTAGCAAATGACAAAAACCCCCTGCATTACTTTGTTTATATTATATGTACTAACATTCATAATAGTCTCAGTACTTATACCTAATGTTACTCATGCAGCAACCGAAACTGCTAGGACACAATTTTAGACAAAAAAATGTGGACTGTGGATATATGAACTACCAAGCACTTTGGAACTATCTTTTAAAAAAGTATTAGTCAAGCGACTACAGTGTATCTCTCCTTGTGTATTAGGCTGGAGAATATTTGCTTGATGGTGTTTACCTTCATCCAGTATGGAGCTCCTGGGTTCTGTCACACAAACATTTCTCATTTCATGACTCACTGGTCTGATGCACCACAAAAGTCCCTTTGGAGACGTTACAGTTGATCATTTCCATCTGCGTACCATACATGCACAAACTCCACAGCTGCCACTTGCTAAAAATCTGTGTGGTGTTTTAGATAAATAATAATGGTACAGGAAATTTCTGTAGTTTTACCCTTTTTTGTTGTACAAATTCTGACACCTTTGAGTCCTACTGGGAATCAAATAACTATTTTTTAAAAGTTTTTACTTCTGTTCTTATTAGTAGTTACTTGGTTTCGTCATTGAAAGAAATGAAAAATTCAGGGACTTATATAATGACAAAGTAGTAGCTGATTTGCCTTGTATAACATTTTTTTTTCAGTGATGTATGTTATTTACTATTTAATAGTCCTGTCATCCTGATTGGTTTTAAGAACAATAACATCATCCTATTTTAATGTGAGGATCCTCTCATTTCACTCATGCCTTTATAAATTGCATATTCTAGCACCACAAATCAAAACTCAGAATTCTTACAGCTTTGCGGTTACATACTGTCTCTTTACAGTTAGAATAGCTTTTACTCCCTAGAAATTAAAAAATGAACAAACAACAAGTTACATTTTGTAAAACAGCATGCTAGACTCTAATAGGACATTCAGCCATAACATCAGAAATGGCCTGCATTAAAGGCCTGACTTCTGTGGGTAAAACCCTGTCTAATTCCATGCCTGACTGTAGATCCTGTGTCTGTGGTGTTGCAGCCACGAGCGGCATTTCACCTGTCTACAACATCTGGCTTGTAGGACAGCTCTTGGGTTCAAGCACAGACTGATCCCTCTGGGGTCCTTCTCTGGTAAGCGGGATGCTGAGCAGCTGGGAACTGCGGTTGACAGCTAGTAAGGAATAGGGAAGGATGTCAGGGGTGTCTCCATCTTGACCTTGTTGTCAGCACTGCCGGGGCAGAGGGGCAGTTCTGCAGTAGCCCAACCCTCTCTCCCTCTCCCCTCAGCAAGTCTCCACTACAGTCTTTTAAAAATGAGCACAGATCATACTTTTTTTTTTTTAACATAGCCATAATAATGTTAATATAATTTCTTTCCTTTCACTAGGCTAACGCTTACAATCTTTATCTGTGATGTAAGAGAATAGAGGTCATCCCTATCCGTCAGAGATTTGTACCTGCTCTAATAAAACACCCGACTCCCCGGGGACATTCCCTGTGGCGCCTGCTGTTCTGTGCACGAAAGCATGAAAATCCTGGAAAGAGTTTACCCATGAGCACAATTATGCAGTTAAAGCACTCCCTGGGGACAAGCAAAGAGCTGGGCTCTTGATGTTCTTCCCTGCATTTCACATGCACCAGTTCTAAGCTGCAGTGCGTAAACAGTCCTTGGAGAAGAGTTCATACCTGAGGCCTGCTCCTGCCCAGGGGAATACTCTAAAAAATGGGCACAGGAGACACTTTTCCTTCTGTACTCTAATTAGCACTGGCACAGACTCCATTAAACTCCCAGCTTATGGTTAGATGGAGTGGAGTATTATGGGTTTTCCTTGGATGCAGGGGATATGGGTTTAAAAATTCTCAGGCAAAGGAGAAAAATGAACCTGGGTTACTCAAATGATGACCGAGCCAGCTGCTACCAGTCTGCAGTACAAGCAGCAGGGGTGGCAGTGACCATTGCTGAGAGATGTGATCCACTCAGGCAGCACCGAACCTGCTGAGAGAATACTTAAAGAATTAAACCTCTTCAGGAATGAGCTGAAGCTTTCGGGAGCATAATTTTGGACACAAGTAATTAGAAGAAGACTTACCAAAACTGGAGTCCATTTTGGATTTCGCTCCTGAATAATTATTTGAATTTAGATGTCCTAATATGTCTAGGGAGTTCTTTATCTCACTTAAAGATAAATAATTACCTAAATAATTTGTCCCACTGTGTCCTAACTGGCATTCAGTACCTGTTCAATGCCCAGCAGTATTCATGGAAGGATTCACTGAGAAATACAAACACAAGGATTTATCAAGCACAGTTTTTGCATCACATTGGCTTTCTTTTGAGCACTCCCTCTTCCTCCTTTCACAGTTGTACACAGGACTGGTCTTTCCCAACTCAGACAATATGACTGTATTACAGGCAAATTGTTAAGGTTCCAGGTCACTTCATCGTTTTAATTTATTCTTATTCATGCAGATTTCCATGTGTTAAATCCCTCACTGGTTTCATAAGTAGTGATGTTGTTTTTCTTATATTAAAGGTTCCCTTTGCAGAAAATGTGCATTTACTAATCCAGAGTGGAGTGTCTCCAGCTAACAATAATCATTGTTAGACACAACCAGATGCTAAAAGTCTCTTTACTGCGGTCACACTGATAACTGGCATACAACACCTTAACTTATGAAATATAAAACAGACAATACAGATGCATAATAAAGTGATAAATAAGTGCAGAATGGATAGAAACAAATTACTGTCCACTTAAAGACAATATTGCCATACACAGAGTCATAGAATCATAAAATGGTTTGTGCAGGGGAGACCTTAAAATTAGATCTAATCCCTTGCCATGGACAGCAATGCCTTCCTCTAGATCAGGTTGCTCAAAGCCCCATCAAACTGGCCTGGTATGCATGGATGTGTGCCTTCTGAGAAAATAATTGCTCTTTTGATAATAGATAAGGAGAGGTGTAATTTTAGTGACACAGTCCTCTGAAGAATGAGCATGTTCCTTACAAGAAAAGGGACCCCTCTTGAAGGATGCTGTGGTTGCTAAAAGAGGATGTTTGAGAACACAGAAATTCCTGGAAGAAAAATGATTCAGTCACTAAATACAGAAAAAAAACCCCAGGCTGACAATGTTTGGAGGTTGGAAGAGTGATACGGAGAAGTATCATATATGCCTGCCCTCTTCTTTTACTTTTTTGTAAGCATATGTTTACAAGACAATGTGACTAGTCCTCTGTGAGAATTATAGACCCTGCTGAGAATTTTGATCATACTGAATAATTTCTAGCAGTTACAAAAATCTCCAGCAACATAGGTTTTAAATAATCTAGAAATAGCTATCCTAGTGGCTAAAGAAAAGACAGATTAATTTGGTCTAGATCAGACAGAGCCCTCTGGGCTAGTGTGATTTATAAACAACCTGGACATATGTTCTTTACATTCTTCAGAGGCAACGAATTGTTCACTGTGAGAATAACATCTTTAATCTCTTCATCTTTTCCCAGTTGTACTTAAAATCATTTTTTCTGTATTTTATATTTCACCCCTGGACATGTCTTCATCTTTGGATGAAATTATTTAAAAACTCTATGAATGTGGCATGCCAGGGACGTCCGATGCGTGCCTTAACAGATAAAAATGTCTATACACAAAGTAGAGGCTGAAGAGGTCAAATTTGTATAAATTTGAAAATGATGGTAGTTATTCATATAAAGTAAGGAAAATGTCAGTGTACCATCCAAAGTCTTATTCCAATTTCAAAAGTCATGGTGTTCTAGCTCTATTAAATGAAATGCAATTATTTATTTGTCTCCTTCTAGAGCTCTGATTTAGATCCAGACCTCTTAGAAAGGGTGTTTTTTATAAAGTCTAAATTTAAATTGATAGGCCAATAGTTAGTCCTGTACTCTTGGCCAGGACAGGAACTAACTTTACCTTAACTTTCAGATCACCTAGTGAAATTTGGATGGAAGTGGTTAGACTGCAAAACTGTATTCACCATGTTTTCTGAGTTTTTTTGTGTTTTTTTTTTAACATTGTATAAAACCAAGGAGAAAGTTCTACTGGTTATACTCTACAAAGCAGTAGAGTACCAGCAGGTCTCACAAGTATATTGGGCTTCCCAGAGTTCTGTAGAAGTCCTTTAGACTTTAAAGGGCAACGGGAAACTTAATTTACAAAATCTCATTCAGTCCTCTTCCCAAACATAGGAGCCTAAAATGAGGCACACTCAAAGCTGGATCTGAGGTGCCCTGGATCTGGGCCAAGGCTTTTATGAAGCTTTTATTTGTTGAGGA
>NW_009713118.1:69796-70342 GCF_000703405.1 Apaloderma vittatum | reverse complement strand
AAAGAGGAGAGTATGATAGCACTCAGTGTTAAAGTATGTTGCATGGCACAGCACCAGTACTGATGTTGTAAATTTGTTACTGCTGACAAGAAATGGGAGAAAAGAGGATCTTAGCTGTTTACTTTTTGTGACTGGCCTATTTATTGAAAACCTTACCTGGCTCACACGGAATTTTTGATGACTGCTAAATAAGTAATATGTATGCATTGCACCTGAATAAACTGTTGTCATTAGACGAAGAAGACATACCGAACTTCCCAGAGGAATAACAATGACTATTCGAGCTTCCAACCTCAAATCAAAGGGGTAAATACAACAAATACATCTAGAGATAGGCTATGCTGGTGTAAACATCTCTAGCACAGGTATGTTATGTATTACACTTTACTGAGAGTCAGTGGCTTTCTAAAAGCTCTAAACCTGTCAAGAAATAAATGACAATGGAGGAAGACAAACCGAGGTAAAACAGGACACAGCAAGAAATGAACCATTTTGCTGGTGGAACAAATTGATCCTTCGCAGGAGATGCCCCCACAGAAGGGGTGA
>NW_009713118.1:60495-69765 GCF_000703405.1 Apaloderma vittatum | reverse complement strand
GGAGCTGTCTAATAGTATCACCATACACTCTGCAGATGGTTGCAGGCCAAAGGCTAGAACAGAAAAAGAAATGACGTTCATGAAGGAAGTGGATAGATGTAAGAGATAGAATAGATTGATTTTTTTTTTCTGGTAAATTCACAGCTGTTTGTTTGCTTTCCAGAAAAACAAAACAAAACAAAACAAAAAACCACAAAACCCACCAGGAATTAACACCTCTGTTATTTTGTTTCATTCTGCTGCTTTTGTTAAGTATCCATGAGCCATAACGACATTTAGAGCACTCAGTTTAATAGAAGTGTTCTGCACAATGCAAACAAAGCAAAGTATGACAATTTTCATATCCTAGTTGGTTTTTTTTAGCATGACTATCAGAAATCTGTCACAAAACATATATGATTTTTAAAAATTTTTCTTTTATAGAAACATTGGTTTAAGTTCAGGAAAGAAGTTGAAGTCTCCCTTCTTCAGCTTTTTGATCAGCATAAACAACTGTTGATGTGAAGGAGCATGGCCAACTTCACTCAGCTCTCTAAAGTGTGGCCAGAATTAAAACTTGCTCAGAAAACATAAACATCTCTATGAAGTGCAAACATTGATGCAAAATCATGCCCATCTCTGATAAACATAAATGATCAATGCAATAAATGTAAATCTAAATAATAAAACGTAAATGGTCAGTGTAACTGTTCCTCTGATTTAGATACCTTGACCAGGACACACAAGGGGCAGAGTTAAGAAGAACCTGGTCTGACATTTTGATCAAAGTAAAAATTACATGTAATCTTGTTTCTTTATCTGATTTAAACTGTAATAAATGGATTAAAATTATCACTCCCTGCTCGTGGTTTTTCAGTGTTTTACAGTTCTAGTTTGTCTCATTGTGTGAGTGTTGGTTCATGTTTTAGGTCAGGTAAACTAGTATGAATTCAGCTGGCTTCAGCTTCCAGCTTTTTCTTTTTTTACATTTTACATTTGCCTCAAGGTCTCTGGGAAAGAATGTTCAATGCAAATGATCCCCGAAGGTCCTCATTAGAAACACATCTGTTCAATGATGGTGAAAGCTGTTTACAATTACTCTGACACCAATGCAGTTAAATAATTTTGAATACTTTGAAAGTATGCAATGTTATTTTATTTATCTTTTCATTTCTGTGAAAACACCATGTGGAACAAAGCCAAAACCTTTCTGAACAGCATTAAGAAGACATTAACTATATTAAATTAACTGCAATGTCATTCTCAGTTAAGTCTTAAATTCTCAGAAAAAAAACCCCACCCAAACACACTAATACACTTTGAGAATTTTTTTTCCTTAAATCAAAACTAATTTGATTTTTTCCTTTCCTTAATTGCATATTAACAGTTTTCTATCTCAGCTCTTTATGATTTGTCTGGGCTTATAAGAACAGGATTAAACAACAAATACTTTAAAAAATATTAACAGTGACTTTTCTTTTTTATATCAGTCAGAAATTTCTTGTTATCCAAAAATAATAAAACTCGGCATTGATGTTGACACATCTCCTTGGCTTATTCATTTTTATTTTGTCATAAACAAAAGTTATTCAGGCATGCTTAATTTTAAAATGCTTAATGTGACTGCCTTCTGGTTTACATCCTTGATTGCTGTTGTTCGATGCTATACCACACAATGATTTCCCTCAAGTATAAATCAAGAACACTTGTTGAATACAGTCTTTCTGCATTATTGACCTATTATTTCTGCCCAACTGCTGACCACAGCTTGCGTTAGGGCTGCTTCTGCTCCTGGCTCCTTCTTGTTTCTCCGCATTCTGTAGGCTTTGACTTGCTCTTTTTTTTTTTCTCTGTCTGTTTTTTTTCTGACTCCATATAACTTCCATTAATTATTCTCACCATCCAAGACACTTCTTAACCTTTACTGTTTTTACTCTTCTGTTGGATGAAGCTGAATTATTAAATGCTGTAGCCATCTCTCCATGTGAGGTTTTATATATTTATTAAGCACTTTTAACGTCTTTTCAATTATCACTCTTTTTGTTTTCCTATTAAAATTATCTTTCCCAACTGACTTAGCTCATGATTACTTTCAGTTTGGTGAAACTGAGTTGTCTCAAGCACAAATTTTTTTTCATTCTGCTTGCAGATGACAAATATATTAAAATCATGATCACTTAGCTCAGAAATGAAAGTTCCATTCTGTGATCAAGTCCTCTTGAGCTAGTGAGATGAGATGTAATATACATTCCCTCAAGTTAGATCAGAAAATTGTCAAAGAGATTTTTAGACATATCAAGGATATTTTGGCACAGGTAGAAAAAGACTTTCAGCCTCTACTATTTTTAGCTGAAATGCCACATGGCAATCCAGTTGCTTTTAAATGTTTTATAGCAGGTAGAACTGGTCAAATGTTTTTTGAATGGAAAAGCTTGGTTGTCAAAGTTTTATTGAATTAAATAAATTTTTAAAAGCAAGTTAATGAAAAAGATGATCATTGTTTTCTCAAAATTAAAAGATCTCCCTTTGCTCTGCTTGGATTCTAGTCTTCAGGCACATTAGCAAAAGAAAAAGTTTAACATCTAAACTGGAGGACATTAAATAATAACAATTAATATAAATACTACATGCTTACATCTTCAGGAAAATAACTAAGCACTCCTCTCTCTAAGAACGCAAACCAAAACAAACACAGCTTTTAAATCCTCCTTGATGTTCCCATATATGGATTTTGCTTCCCCAGGAAACTCTGTTGTAGTAGGTGGGAAAGTCTGGAGTACACAAAGCTGAAGCAGCAAAGGGCCTCATCCAAGTATTTGGATCCTCACTGAGAGAAGATTTGTTGAAGTGGGACTGCAGATGAGATAGTTAAGGGTGCTGAGCAAAACACCTTGTCTCTTCCCACCCATTAGCAACTTCTAGTGTCGCACAAGCCCTTTTTCACATATTGAGGCACATATACTCTACTATATATATATGATGGCTGCACTGGGTCCTGCAAGACCCTTTTGCCCCTTATACAGATAATATTTATGTTTGCTTTGATTTACATATTTACCCTGATTTTTATGATTACCCTATTTATATATAGGTACTTTGCTATGAACAAATAATGTATATTTATTTGACAACTTTTTAAACAGTAAAAGGGAATGATATGAAATATCAGCAAGTAAATGACAAAATAGAGGTTCGCTAAAGAAAAAAATTAAGAGGTATGGTTTTCAGTAAGGGACAATGGAGGTATGAAGGAAACGAAAGGAAGTATAAAAAAAGTTCCAGAAGGCTTTAAGTTACTCTCTGGCCAGATACACTTTTTCAGAGCAATTCAAACCAACACTGTCTTGCAGCACTGCTACTTCTCCTCACTGAAAAATTCACTGCACTATAAGAGCAGAGTGGTAAGCAACCTGTGGGAAAGAGCAGAGAAGCCAGTCATCTCATCCTCATCCTGCTGGAAGAAGAGCAAGAGCAACGCTACTGCAGAACTTCCAGTCCTCCCCACAGACAGCAGCAGGAAGCTGTTTTTAGCAGCCATCTGATCTACTGCAAATTTCCATGTTGTTGGTGGTGGTAATCAATGGTAACAATACAATTTTACAACCATGGAGGTTACCTGGAGTGAGAGCACAGAATTAGCAGTTTCCCTTTAGAAATTACTTGCTAATTTCTGGTGGTTATGTACATACAGCAGAGATCTGTGTTCTCAGGTAATTCATTGTCAGGTGATGCTTGAAATCAGACTGGACTTCTAACAAGACTGATGTTAAGAGTCTAAAGGTTTGTAACATCTGGAAACCATTTCACGTTTGGATTTAAGTAATAGAGAAAAAATATATTTCCAGATAACATACAAGTGTCAGCTCCATGAATTTAATCTAGGTTCTGGCAGTCAGAAGAGAGCTGTCACATAAACCTTAGTATAGACAGAATACGTCACTGAATGATTTAATTCCCTGAAAGGGAATAGAGGGGTTTTGCTTTTCATATAATATAAATTCAGAAAATTCAACTTCTTTCTGCACAGGATGAGATTTATTAATGCAATGACATGAGGCACTTAACTCAGGAGATATTAATTATCAAACCCAGAAGGAACTTGTTACAATAAATCAACAACATAAACCTAGCTCTGTGTCAAGGTCATGTTCTGTTGGTCACTTTTAAGCAAACCAGTTACATATTCCTTGTAGTTTCATTAAATTATGTCAGTGACATCATCTCTCCGACAGATACATCAAATTAAAATAACCAGAACAGAAGCATGTTTGGAAAAGCTTCCTGTTGCTAGGTCATGTATTACACTCTTTGGGAAAATAAAGCATCTGGGGAAAGATGAGGCAAAGTCTTGCCCACCTTGCTGTTTTTCTGTGACTCTATTCCTGGTAGTTAATGCACTCTTCTGCTATTCCTTTTCCTAATGTTTTGTGGTTGTTTCAGCAAAGAAGCACTAAATACTACAAATGTCCACCAGTAGAATTAGAGATAAAAACAAGAGGAGAAAAATCAGGAGGAACAAACAAGAAATGCCCATTGATACACAGCCTAATATGGATTCATCATGGGTTCAGGTTGATTTTAATTCAAAAATTGAAGCAAAGCCATTTAGGATTACAGGGGCAAGATACGTGGAAAGAGAACTACTGTAAACTCCAGTCCAAGAATAGAATCCTGAAAACATTTAGAGTGTTATTATTTAGGTTACCAAAACTATTCAAAATGAGTATGAATTGGCTATGTAGAACTCAGGTTATATTAGATTTTACATATTTTTCAGCATTTTATATGTTGGTGTCATTCTAGTGATTTTAATATTTTATCTCATCTTTAAAACTTATTGATAAATGAAATGTGTAATAAATCTCTGTTCTCCACTAAATGTTGTTTCCTCTTCTTCTGTATTATTATTGGAATAGCCACAAAAGCGAAACATTTGTATATTGTGGTTATGTGATGAGATTATTGTAACTCAAATTTCAATTAAAATTATCTGTAAAGGACTGATATTATAAATGAAATATATGAACATTTCACACTTAAGTTATTTAAAATGGCGTTTGTATAAACCTGTAGTTTAGTACCATTTTTTGACATTACCTCAGAGTAATTTTAAATGATAAAAACCCCTTAAGTTCCTATACAAGCTAAAGAACTCTAGCATTTTTTTACAAACTGTTACTGTCTGTAAAATTAAGATCATGCATTCCAACTTCAATATTTAATGAACCCTAAAACAATAGCCTGAAAGCAATAATGTAGTTTAACTTTCATGGGAACTGGATCAGAATCTAAAACCACAGTTGACAATGGCTTTTATAAATAAAGTGCCTAAGAAGAATGCAAAGATGACTTGCAGAAAAACTAGGTGTCAAAGTCATCCAAGAAGAAGCTCTCACCAAATCACTACTGTTTTCTATCACTAAAATCCCCCTCAAGGTTGAGTCTTTGCCTTCAGTCCTCCCTTAAGTGGCTGAGAAATGAATTATGTTCCAGCATGTGAGACAATATCGACAAGTGACACCTTTGAAATAACATTTTTACGAGAAATCGGAAGTATTTCTGTCCTCATCTTATAATGCTGCAGATCAATACTCTTGGCTGATACTCCTGTTCGAGAGGGAAACAAATGACTACATTTTGGAAAACCACGACTACCACACCTCACTGTGACAGAGAAGGTGGTCTTAATGAATAAGCTTTCACAGTGTTGCTGGGGAGCAATTCAGCAGAAAAGCTCCTGTATTAATATTTCAGGGACTGATATGTAAATGAATAACTGCCCTGAAATTTTAGTCTCAATGCCCTTCATGAGACATCTGCCTCATTGGCACAGGGGAGCCAGCACAATATTTCCTGGGGGTGGCAAAGACTCTTTGAAAAGAATATTTCAGGAAAGCACCACAAGGAGTTATTTATTTCCAGTGAAGTAGTTTGTGCTTTTATTGTTGGGGTTTTTCTTCTCTTTTGAAAACGAAGAAAATTGGAAAAGCACAAAAATAAATGACTCAGGCCTCTTCCTAGTTTTGAGAAGCTCTACCGTCCAAACTATTGCCAAACAAGCAGTCAAACGTCCCTTCACTTGTGCTGATGTGGAAAAAAGGGTGTTGCTGTTTTGGTAGGGCCGCTGCAGAGGGAGTGTGAGTTACAAATGTAGTGTTACACCTGCTTTATGTTTAAAAAGCAGCACTACAGCCTTTGCATTCTCAGCTTTGAAAATCATCGTTGACTTTCTTCTGAAGACTTAATCCTCTTCAGAGTGCAAAATACTGCATAGTGCGTGCTTGTATTTTGTCAACAAATGGTTTATTTTTCACTTAACAGTGTTACCAGATGCCACACTTTTCCATTGGGAAAAGCAAGGTGTTTGCAAAGCTATCAGGATATATAAAATCCATGCATGTATAGAACTTGTATGATCCTCCTGTGAGTTACATAAAATTGTAACTAATGTATTTTCTGAGGCCTTTTGGTAAGGTGGAAGTGTGAAAGGTTCAAACTGATACTCAGAAGGTCGGCAGCAGCAAGCTGATCAAAGCCCTGCAAAGCTTTGATCGTTCTGCCATTGGATCCCTTGTGTTATGTTTGCTTTTCTTCTACATCAGTTGGTCGTCTTAAAACATCACCATTACAAAGAACCTGCTGGCCTCTTTCTGCTTTGCCACATGCTGATGTGGGGAAGGAAGACACAGGGTGCTTTTATAGCAAGGTACCCTGCTACCCAGCAAGGCTTTCATTACTGCTGCAGCATGTGATGGTCCTCAGGGTGTTTGAACTTGCTGTATAAATGGGTGATTTCAAAGCATAACACCATTTGGAAAGCTGGAATCCAGCCCTTTCTCCTGCAGCAGTGGCCACTGTCCTGTTTGTTGCAATGGCCTAAATGTGTGCTGGAACATGTTTCTATATTTTAGCACCAGCAGCTTGTTGGTCAAAGTATTTTTGGTCATTGCTTGGATTTCTGAGCTCATTTGCAAGATGTATTCCTCACAGAGGAATTTCCTGCACAGAGGACACCAGCAGCTTGTTGGTCAAAGTATTTTTGGTCATTGCTTGGATTTCTGAGCTCATTTGCAAGATGTATATGAGGAAATTGTCACAGAGGAGAGTGCAGTAACTAACTCAGTCAGGCAGATTCAGCTCTACAGAGTGATAATGAATGAATGAATAAATAAATAAGTAAATAACACGAATATACTTTGTAAGACTGGATCCTTTATCTCATAGGAATAATATCTACTGGTTAGTCTAGTTGTTAGTCTTCTCATTCCTTGGTCTCAAGATCCTTAAGAAAAAAATAAAAAAAAAGAGATAAATGAAACCATAAGTTTGGGAGTCAAGCTGAGAAATGATATATCTTGCCTAAAGTCTTTCTGACAGTAGTTGAGCCCAGAAGACACTGAGACTTTCAGCTCTCAAAGTCCAAAACCTGCGCTGCTTTGCCTCATGTGGATGCCTGTCACATAACTTACAGTGTGCACTCAAAGTGCTAAATATTTATAATCTCTGTGCCAAAAGTGCTTCATAAATCACACATCTAAAGCTCGTTCTTCTTCTAAACAGCAGCCCCTGCCACTTGCTCTGAGCACAGGATGATACATTTGCTAAAGCCAACCAAGCAAGTGCTTTGTTTTTACTAAGGGAAACGTGGGAGAGAAATTCTGGGTGCCCATGAAGGACACTAGTATCTTATGAACCCTTGAGTGACTGGCTAAAGGTAAAACTTCCAATACTCTCATCCTGTCCCTTGTGCAGGGGGTCTGGAACTGAGGTAATCAATTATTCCAGGCAATCTTTATTTTTTACAAAATGCTGATTGAAAACCAGGAAATATGTACTGCCTCCACATGTGCTGAGTGTAAGAGAAACCCGGAGGCAAACTGTGACTTATGACTCAATCTCTTTGCAATTTGCTGATGGTGCCATTCAGCTGCTTGTTTCCTCCTATGTGCAATTCATGAAAATGTCGCAATTTTTGTTCTGACGTGCTGTTGTGCAGGTTTCTGCTCTCCAACAGGGTGCTGTGGATATAAATGATATCAGGTAATGTTTTGACTAATGTATACAATAATAGACCTTCATTTCAATGGGATCAATAGTAATAATGCAAGAAAGGAAGAATAGAACGTACAAAAGAGAATAGTAAAGAGAAAAAAATAAGAATGTGCATTAAGTGTGTGTGGTTTTATGTGTATGTGGCAAACATAGAGAAATAAAATGCTTGAGAAACATATCTAATTCTCTAGGTCTCTATTAAAAGTTCAGTAAGTTATGCATTTGAAAGGGCTGCAAACAAATATATGACAGCCAGATATGCCAAGACTTTCTGATTTTCCAGTCAAATGGATTAATTGATAGCAAATTAGATAAATCCTATGCAAAGTACATGTTATGGGATTGGATTTGGAAAAAAGCAAATCGGATTTGAGGATGTTAATTGCAGTTCTTATGGGGCAAAATTTTGGTAACACGACAGAAAAAAATCTGAACTAAAACAAAAAAATACTTTCTACACCCTAATAGAATGATTATCTGGATACTGTATCTGTTCGTACATCTGTTTTCTGCAGCTAATAAAGTCAGAGAATTCACTGGAGAATTTTAGTTAGTATTTGCACTCAGAATATATGAGTCAACAATTTTAGCTCTCAGATTCTCTGAGAATTCCCAGATACTTTTACACAGATACTTAACTTCATTGTTTACAAAATCTTTCTCCAGGAATAAGGTGAAGTTGAGCTATAGTACAATATGGATAAAGATGATTTTTCTTCAGATACAGCATGATGATCTACATTGATGATCTAATCAGGTTTATAATTGCATTGGAAGTTGTTTAGGACAGGAATGATATGAAAATGCATTTGCAGTGTAATGTATCCACCACACTTTTTATTAAGATAAAAAGCAATTAGTTACAGAGGAAACTGATACAGATGTCAGTCTGGCCTTCATCACTGCATTTTTGGAGTTTCTAGTTTTCCTCATATAAAAGTCAGATTTGCACAGCTGTTTTTGTTTTCCAGCTCACTCTTAGGTTGGGTGTCTTTCAACTTGTTGAAATTTAAGTAAGGAGAGAACTTTTTTGACTTGTGATAGATTCACAAGTCTAGACCCTCACAGTTTTCAGCATCCCATGATGTGTTGGTTGCAGAGAACCTTTATCTTGCCTTACAAGAACTGAAGCTTGTCTTTTGCTCCAGGTTCTTGGTTATTTCTTAAAGGTTTTCATCAGCCATAAAGGTTCACCCTTCAGACTGGCCAGGACAGACCTGAGTAGGGGCTACCACCAGG
>NW_009713118.1:43768-60464 GCF_000703405.1 Apaloderma vittatum | reverse complement strand
CAGACTTGAGGAAAGTCATGAGTCCAGCCCAACTGGAGGTGACCCTTGCTAAGCCATGGGGCAGGCAGGTGAGTCATAGCTCTGCCAACGCTGCCCTTATGAAATCGTGCCAGGAACAGCCAGAAGAACAGCTTGCATCTGCATCCATAAACTCTTCACCCGGATTGGGACTCACAGAGCTGCTACAGGCAGCCCAAGAAGAGCCTTGGGACCCAGTATATGCCTACTGGCATATAAACACCCCATTAAGTGCTTGGACACTCAGGGACCCTGCTCTTCCTGATGATGTCCTTGAGTTCCCCAACTGGGACTTGTCTCCAGATTTGCTGTCTCTCTGGAAAAAAAAAAAAAAAAAAAAGACTGATTTTGAGAAATGCCTCAAAGGACAATTTAAGAATGCCCACTGGAGCCATTAGAAAGCTCTGGGAAAATCTAAAACTGTGAGACAGCGGGAGTAAAATCCATCTATCCATCCTCTGAAATAAAACAGGAATTCAGCACAATTTGCTTTAATGTCAGTGATTGGAGTGATCTTTTAATTAAGAAAATGTATGTGGAGAAGCACAGTCCTCTGCTGAAGCATTTCAGCTGTCTTTTCAACTTGGTACAATCCCAGAAAAATCCTCTTTTCAATTCATCTGCTAGATGAAACCATTAATCAAACTACTCATACATTTTTAAACAAGAAACAGAGTGCCACAGGTTTCCTTCTGCATTCAAGCTGCACATGATGAAAGGGAAGATCAAAAATGTTTTTGTGATAGAGCTCTCCAAAATGCTGTATCTTTTTCACTAAGCAAATTCTGCAGTGGTTAATGTACGATGCACTTTGATTAGGGAAATTGCTCTAAGAAGGAGCAGCAACCCAAGGAAAAAAAACCAAAGCAATCTTCATTATTAGTGTATATGTTCATTGTGGCAAGGATCCATAAAAAGATATTGCTTTTCAATTATCACTTCCCAGCTGATCTTTGAGAAAGCAAAGCTATTGCTCACAGGAATGTTAACACACTGTGTACATTATCTGGGTGGGTTAGTTTGGCTTTAACACAGCAAGTAGCAGTAATTGCCACTTTTGTTCTACCAGTCTTGCAATGAAAATAGAATACTTTAGAAAAATGCAATGAAATAGAGATTTTCTGTGTGGTTTTGTACTGTATCTTACAAGCAACATCCCTCCTTGTCTGGAAGAAGCTGATGTGGGATAGCTAGTGATTTTTAGTGCGATGTGACACCACTTGATCTGACAAGTGATTACCTAGTGGCCTCTCTTCCTTTTTCTCCTAAGGCATGTATCTTGGATTCAGGCACTGAAGTTACTCTAAATGTCTCCTTGGTGTAGGCTTTCAGCTGTTGCCCCAAAGGGCTATACTGGTTCTCACAAAGTGGGACTGGCATCTCTATTTGCATGAGGTACTAAGAAGGCTCATCAGATAATGCTGAATGGTCCTTGAATGAAATGGGAAGACTTGTCTAAAAAGGGAATAATCTTTCATATACATGAAACTCATGTTCAAAAATTTATCTCAGGACACTTGTCCTGGAAAGCGAGACTGGGAAAGCTGTGGACTTCTTTTTCCCACTTTCTCTTCTGTTTTCTATTTTCACTTTTAGAGCAGAAGGCCAAAACTGTGTTTGAATTTCAAGCGTTCACTACGACTCTGATACACAAAAACATCTGCCACTGCCAATTAAATTAGGTGTCACTGATACTCATCCTCTGTGCCTCACATGTCCTCCATCTATACGCTTGTGAATAAGGGAGAGGTCTCTGTAGAGGACTTTGTCTTTTCTTTTAGACCTATTTTTATGACAGTAATACCATAGGAACACATTTATCAGGGTTCCAACATAGTTTCAAAGCCATACTGCTGATGTACTTGATGTTTGCAAAAGTCCACAAGGTTTGAATAAACTCACAGGTGGACTTGAATGAGTGTAAATTATGTGGCACATAAAGAATTAATGGCTGCAACTAGTTTCCAGAACTTGGGAGTCAGCTTCTCCATCACATGAGGCTTCCAAGGAGAAGCAGTGAGCACAAATGCCATTTCCCGCTCCAGAAGGAAAATGAATTTTACTGTGCACCAATGTAATTCCCTGTCAATATAGTGCTTCCATTGTCATCAGGTCAGACAGCAATCAAAATCCATCATCCACTATTGTCAGTGTACTGTTTGCATAAGGCTATGAAGCCCAAGTAGGCCATTTTACAGATGTAGAATGGAAAAAATGCCATATATTAAGTTTATTCCTGTAATGATATGTTATGCACAGCTAGCTCTGAATGAGCTAAATGGGGTACAGGAGCAAGCAGAACTGCACAAATTCACTGTTAATCTAGCCCTGCTAAAATCCGAAATGTCCCTGTATTTTGCCTGGGTCTATATTGTTGCTCTGCCTCGACCATTTATGTATCTTACAGGCGATATCCTCAAAAATACTTTGTTACAGCTCAACTGTTCAGTGACGCATCACCTTTCAGTGTTCGTAACCTCAGGCTAGGTATTCAAGGTCTTATTGTAAGAGCTGTGTTTCAAACCTCCAAAATGTTTACATAGGCAGGTTTTAAAACCCATGTTGAGCTTCAGGATATACGACAAGACAACTTGGGATTATTAATAATTTTATTTGGGAACATCACACTAAAAGCTCTATGGAAAAAAAGGATTGTACCATAACCCCCCACCTTCTCAGACACACAAACAATTACTGTGACTACAGGAGAAATACCTCCTTCCAGCTGGAATTCATCACAGACACCAACCATGTTCAGGAGCTAGTAGCTTGACTCACATACTAATGTGATATGCCACTGATGTTGAGGCAATTTCATCCACTCGCCATGATTAGCTTCAGTGGAGATATTTGGATTGTTTATCCAGCACGTTAGAGAGCACATATGAAAGGACATACTTATGAAAGCTTTCACACTTATGAAAAGCTTCTTACCATGAAGGTACAGTTCTCCTGGGAGAGCGTGTTCTTAGCTCTTCTGGCTAAAGATCAAGATTTTTGGAGTATGGTATTTGATCTGGTCAAGACGCAGGCACTAAAGTCATGTTGTGAAAGCCTAAATCTGAATAGGAAAATAGAGCAAGGAATTTCCACAGAACTTTTTTTATTTTTGTCTTGCATGCCATTATTGTGCTAGAACTGTATCACAGCCTATGACTCAGCTGTGCAATGTGCTCTACATGCATGGAATGAGACAGTCCCAGATACACACATCTCACAGTCAGACCTATGAGATGGATACAGGCCAAGAGTATAGTGAAGCAGCAGTATAAACTGTTATCTTATTATGTCAGAAAATCAAGATCCTCTTTTCTTACAGATAGAGTGATCCTGGAGTGAAATAAGAGAAAATTCTGGAGCTGATATGGAGCAAAAGCATGGATATAGCAGCTGTTGCTTCTTTTGCTTCTGGTCATTATTTTCCTGCTGCTGTGGTCACCAAGGCATCAGAAAGCTCAGCACTTCTAGGTCTATCACTGCCATAGGGCTTAGAAAATGAAAGGTACCACAATAGGACAATAAGTTTCTTGGGTCTGAACAGCTCTCCAAGGACAACATAGTGTGGTAAAGCTGTAAAGCACCTGAGATTCATAGCATAGTCCTAGCTCTGCCATGGACTGTCTTTTTGCTTTCTGCTTAAAGCAAGACTCAAGATGAGAGGGGCTGCTCAACACATCTGCCTGCTCTGTAACGCTTCTATCAGCTTGTAACTGAGGTAGAGAAGTGCCCCACTCAATCTAAGGCCAGGTCTTAGGTCACTTTTTTGCCAGGTCTCAGAGCAGCTGACAGAGCAGGTGGTTGTGTACTCCTTCAGTAGAGCAACTGCAAAAGCAGGTCAGGAGCAGAGTTGACACTTTCTTACCTATTTGCAGTTCTCTCCTTCCTTTCTGAGTTTGCTTACTGAATTCAAGGGAAAAATAACAGGAACTGTTAGGACCACATGATGGAGTGATAGAATGATAGTATTGTTTTGGTTGGAAAAGACCTTTAAGATCATCAAGTCCAACAATTAACCTAGAGATTTCAGATTGAATGTGAACTACCATGACTTCTATATAACATCAAAAAGTTATTGTTATCTGTAATATGGCATAAAATTCTCAAAACTAGTGGATTTGTCCCTAAAAGTTCTCTGTTGCTAAAGGAAAAGCAGATATAAATAATATTGCTAATATGGAAGTCTAACAATGCAAAAATATTGAGAGTTGTAGAGCTATTTTTTTTCTTGGGTTACTTTCTTTCAAATCCCACAGATTTGTCAAATTCACCCCATCCAGAGCTCCTGTCAGCAAACATAGTTTTTCTATGGTTCCAGAACAATGAGAAGAAAAAAGGCAGCTGAGAAATAGAAATGCTATTCATCTCATGAAGGAATATAGCACAGACACTCAGTTTGGTGTTGTTAAGTTATGCTGAGGCATGAGATGTCTGTATCAGGGGCTATTGGGGCAGAGTTCTTTGACTGTACAAAGCTGGGATTAATGAGGAGCAGCAGGGAAGTGACATTTTACCTCTGTGTGGTGCTGCTGAGATCAATAACAGAACAACACATTCGCTCTGGGTGGCTACCAATCTAACAACAGGTTGAGAAACTCGAAAGCACACAGAAAATAGCTGCAAACTAATTAAACACACAGAAAAACATGTCTTTTTTTTTTTTCTGGCAGATTTAAAGTGTTCAGCCTGCTTCATTTAATTAAAAAAAATAATAACTTCACACTCATGAAAGTACTTATACTGTGTCATAAAGAGCTTTTCAATCCAGTAGTGAAACACATAGTAAGACCTAGTGGCTGGAACTATCTGTCATTAGAAAACTTGCATAGGGAAAAATGCATTTCTTTTTAAAATTACAAGATTTTAACTACGGGTAAAGATTACCAGTCAAGATGCTGCATTTACCTTTTTTTTTTTTAGCATTTTCCAAACACTAGAGGATATTCACCCATAAGTATGCCATCAGAGTCAGCGCAGAGGTAGCTCAGGTTATCCATGACCAGACTCTTCCCATAGTTAGCTCAACCTTTATGCACTCACCCTGCAAGTCAGGGAATCTCCAGAGGAGCACCACTTAGCACCACCTTGCAAAAAGCAGAGGGATAACCAGTGCATCTTTGATTTTCTGCCAGTCACACCACACGGGTACACGGCATCCCCAGGGCAATGCAATCATGCTTTTCACAGGGAAACAGGAGTTTTAAAAGAGATACCTAACAGGGACCACATATTGCGACTGTATATTGCAAAGGGCAGCTTTCCTCTTGGAGACCACAATGTTGGCAAGCTAAGACAAATAAGGATTTCCTTGCTCTGTTTTTATGTAGTAGCTCAGCAAACTTTGTAGTCAGCTCTCCACATGCTTCCCACAATGTATAAGGTCTGTCAGCTAGAGGGAGCGTTTTTACAGCTCCTTAATGTTCCCCCTCGAATCACAGAATCATTTAAAACAGAAAAGACCTTTAAGATCATTGAACATAGCAATGCCAGGTTGTCAGGGACTAGAGAAGTGTCTCAAACAGTCTGAGCCGCCTGCCTGGCACCTGTCTGTGTTTTTGCGGGGGTGACTCGGCGCTTTGCTGAGCCCCCTGCCCCAGCCCTGCGGCGGTGTAGCTGTGAGGGTGGGTAGAGCTGGGAGATGTGGCTGCAAGAAGCCAGGAGAGGGAGGGGTAACCCCCCCTCAGAAGCCCCCACCATCCCCCAACCTCGTTCCTGGCAGGAACTTGACTGTATGAAAGGCGCTCACCCTGGGCAGTTGCGCACTTTTTTCTCCCGCCACTCGGAGATGGCTGCATGTGCTGTGGTCATTGCTGGATCCAAGGGTGGTGATCTTTCCTTTTCCTATCGCTTTCCTTCTCTCTCTTTCTAGCTTTAGTAGGAAGTTATCCATGGCAAGACCGGTTTCGTTTGCTTATTAATAACCTGTTGTTGTGAAGTGTGTTGATGGCGCTGAGTGGGCAATTGAAATACCTCATTGTCAAGTGATTGATAAATAAAATTGCTGTTCGGATCCTTGGTGTAAGTCACCTTAATCCTGGCCTGGGAACCTGAGTGAGTCAACGTCCTGAACTGTGGGATGTGACACAGGTCCACCACTAAACTGTAAACTCTAAGCACCTCATGTCTTTTAAATACCTTCAGGAATGGTGACTCAACCACTTACTTGGGCAGCCTGTTCCAGTGCTTGACAACTCTTTTGGTGAAGACTTTTTTCCTAATATCTAAACCTTCCCTGACACAATTTGAGTCCATTCCCTTTTGTCCTATTGCTTGTTACTTGAGAGAAGAGATTGACTTCCACCTTGCTACAACCTCCTTTCAGGTAGCTGAGAGAGCGATAAGATCTTACCTCAGCCTCGTCTTCTCCACACCTAACAACCTCAGTTCTCTCAAACACTCCTTACAAGACTTGTGGTCTAGACCTTCACCATTGTTGCTCTTCTTTTGACAGCCTCCAGCACCTCAATGTCTTGTGGTGAGGGGCCCAAAACCAAACACAGGAGTGGAGATGTGGCCTCACCAGTGCTGAGTACGGGAGGTCAATCACTTCCCTGCTCCTGCTGGCCACACTATTTCTGATCCAGGCCAGGATGCCGTTGGCCTTCTTGGCCACTTGGGCACACTGCCGGCTCCTGTTCAGCCGGCTGTCGACCAACACCCCCAGGTCCTTTTCTGCTGGGCAGCTTTCCAGCCCCTTTTCTCCAAGCCTATAGCGCTGCTGGGGGTTGTTGTGACCCAAGCGCAGGACTCGGCACTTCCCTTCCCTGAACCTCATATCTCCGTTACATCCCTTCAGGTAAAGTCCGCAGCTGAGCTTGGAGCTACGGAGTCACGGTCTGCTCAGACTCAGCAGAAGTGTGCTAAAATGCTGCCACCTTGTGCTGATTTGGCAGTAAACTCAGGTTTAGCACTCGGCTGAATTTTTCCCCGGCATGCAGGGCTGCGCTCCGATGTGGGACGTGGCGAAGGGAAAGCAGAGCGGTGCCGCGGCCTCACTGGGGCAGCCCCGCTGGGGCACCTGCACCCAATCTTCCCCTCGGCGTTCACCGTCCCGTCACACAGCTTTCCTGGCTGAAGAAACCGAGAGGGAGACAGAAACGTCCCTCGATGTCAGCTCCCAATCTGAGCTCACAGGCAGCTGGAACCAGAAGACTTCTGCTGAAGTTAGAAAGACGCGACTCATTCCTGTGACTCTCCCTTTTGTAATATTAATACTACAAGCACTGAACTAATCTGCTGTCTTCGTATTGTCAGGAAGCTTCCAAGATAAAGAATAACTCACACATTTGGTCTAGCTCTATGCTTGTTATTTTTAAAACAGGGCAAAAAGTAACTCTTAAGGAGATGCCTCATTTCAAGAGGGGAATAAAAATCTTCCCAGAGAATTTACCCTTCCCATAGACTTACTTTGTCTTAGTCTTTAGGATTATCACTGTCCACTAACGTACTTGTCCTTCCTTATCCCATTTACCTTCAAAGCATTTATTTGTTCATTCCAAAAGACCCTTATAACATGCTCTCTAAACGAGGCTTCACCCTGTGATTAGCTGCATTTAATTCATATAGAGCCCATAAATCAATCTATCCCAGCATCCTCTCTGAAGATTAATGGTTAGTCAGTACAAGCTGCAAATTTTCTTCCCCTTTTGCCATTTCACTCTGACAGTCTCCTTATTTAAACTGAAAAATAAGCTGATTCAGAAAAACCTGGAGAGATTTTCTAGTATCTGATCAGTAAATTAGATACGAATTAGCAATTAAAATTTATGTTTGTGAAATGTGAAGTACTACCATATGATGAGCTAAACATTATTTCATCACACTCTCAGTCTAGAAGTTACAGAGTTTATTTCCTTTCACTCAAGAAGGAAATCGGTCATCAGGGACAGTTACGGTTGTAGGCAAAAAAAGTATAAAATGTTACAGTCACTGCACTGGCAGTTGCCCCTTGGCACTGATGCTGTTTTGGACGTCAAAGCTCAAAGCTGGTCGACAGACTGCAGGTGTCTCAGCTTCCTGCTCACAGACTCTTTCTCTGTGTAAGAGAGGAGGACTCAGCTGTGGAGGTGTTGAGCCCTTCTCCAGAAGCTGCTGGAAACCACGAGAGCTAGGGACGGACTGCAGAAAGGTTGTTAAGGAAATTAAAGCAGGTATTACACAGCTTCATCTGGTGAAATGTAATAACTCTTAGCACAAAGTACTTCAGTAGGAATCATCTACTAAGCTCACACTTTTTTGCCCTTATATCTTGGTTGACAGAAGTCTAATTAAGTGAGCAAAGCACACACAGAGAAACAGGCAAGTGTAGAGATATCTCTTGATTTGAGTAAAGGTCAGCAACTGACAGTATTATTTCTTTTCCTGTTTCATATAGTGCTAATCAACAAAAACACAAGTTACTTCCAGACAATTTTGCTAATATTAGGTGGAATGACTATGTTAATTACTGCTTTCTTGTTTGCAAAGCTGATTTTGCTAGGATGCAAACAAAATGCAGCACTAGTGTTCAGTCCAGATACTCTTCTTTAGATACTGAGAGTACACTTCTGTGTAAGTGTTCTAGTCTGTGTCTGAGAGAGATTCAGGCAGCAAAGGGAACCATACTCCCTGGTTTTTGTAGTTCAGAGTACCATGCTGTTGGTCAGCATGCTGTTGGACCAGCAAGGCTTATTTGGCATCTCCAGTTTTTTGCCATCTCCACCACTTTTGCCAGTGGGATTGCAGGAGTGAAGAGGACAGCAGAAAGGAGAAAGGAGCAGGATCCTCTTCACTAGAGAGAGAAGCAGAGGGAGAAAGCAAAGCTATATTGGATTTTCAGTCTCTTTGTTCCTCTTTGCTCCTAAGAAGGATATGCGTTACCTGCTCCCACCGCCTCTCCTTCCCCAGGTCCTTAGAGGGGGGGCTGTGACAGAAGAGAACTCTACTAGGAGCCTGCAGTGCTGTATTTGTTGTCTCCTCCATTGGTTTCTAGGGACCAGCAATCACTGAGCTGCTCTTGTTGCTCTTGTCTACTTAATGCCATTTGATTCTCCTGCTCAACTCCTGGTTATCACTGAAAAACACTGAAAGCTGGGCTTTCCCAGTCAGTCTAATTCCTTCAGATGCACAATAAACTCTTGACCGTTGGCAACCATTTCTGCAATTCCCTTACTTTCCTTTGCATCATTCTCCCCATTTTGCTGTGAGCCTTATGGCTCCTGCTGGTTTCTATACACCCTGGTTTCTGAAGTGATTGGTGAGGAATCTCTAACATAGCCACTCACACGCAGGGATGGAGTAGGCATCTGCCCTGCCATCCAAACGCCTCTTCAGATACAATGATATTCGAGCACCCCAGATGTATGTTTGGCTGAAAGACTACTACAGTTAAACATTTTGAGGAGAAGAAAGCTCTATCTTCTCCTGAGTTTAAAACCTTTGAGATTTTATACTATTTTTTCCTCTGTCTAGACAGTGTCAGTGTTGAGACTTTACTCTTTGCATTTAATGAAAACAGTGAGGGCTCTGAAACAGCACAAAGTAGTATGAGGGTTAACAACTCTGGGTCATCTGACACTGGCCTCATTGATCAGAGAGTGGAAAGTAGCCAGCACTCAGTCTTACACCAACAGTGATTTACTTATGTCCATAAATACACCAGTAAGTGTCCATGAGCCCACATGAAGACAGACTATTTATCCCTCTCAGGGTGTGAGGTGAAGATCTTTGCCCCAGGCTTTTGGTCAGACACTCAGGACATTTCTCAGGCTGTCAGTTGCCTGTATATCATAGTTTTGACATTGCAACCAGAAAAATGAGGTAAGCCAAGCAGAACACAAAGATTGATTCTTTATACTACCTGGATTTATCTAGTGCAAGTGTTATAGGATTCATAACTGTCATTAATGTGCTGAAAGGGAAATTCTTAGCTATGGACAGGAAGTCAAAGAGCAGAGAAGAACAAAAAATACTTTAATTTCCTGTTAAAGGTAACTCTGGGACTTGTGGCTTCTAATATGTGGTAGTGGTAAAAGAAATAGTTTGTGGAAAGAGGTAAGGAGATGTATTGCAAGTAGGTACCAAACTGCATTTGGTGTTGGTCTGAACAATTGGTTTATCGTAACTATCACATAAAGTGAAAAATTTGCTTTATTTTGTGTTTACTAAATAGAACTCCATCTCTATGCACTTTTTTTTCAAGTATCAAAAGACTATTTATTCTCATTCCAGTGGAATAGGATAGAAATAGGCAACAGATTATTCATTTAAAATATGGCTCCAATAAATATTTTGGTAAAGTATGTTTCTTTGTGCACTCTCATTTGTCTTAACACTCTAAGTAATTTGTAGTTTTATATTTTTTTCATATCTAATACATATGTTTACACATCCTGTGGCAAGATAAGGCAGTGTAAAGAAAGAGAGAATCAACTGAAGGAACTTTTCTTTAATGAGGCCATTGAGGCTATTTGACCTCTTCAGCTGCATTGCTCAGTTATGGCAGGTCAATTCTGTTTCACTATCCTCTTTCTTACCCTAAATATTGAAGGAACTTGCAAAGTGATTTCTAACAACGGTACAATGCAATCAGATGAAACATACTTAAGCATTTCATCATGAAGTCTGGGAAATTTCAAGTTTTACTGAGAGGCTGTGAATTTTCACACACAGAAGCCCTGGTCTGGCAAAAATTAAGGTAGCTTAACTCTCTTGAAAAAGATAAATGCATTAGAAAAGAACATTCTTTATGCTGGGTATTTCTGCCCACAGAGCATGCTCTCCTGCCTTTCCCTGGAGAAGTGTGCACCACTTACAAGGTTTTACATGAGTGCTGCAATGCAGAAGCCACCGGGTTTGAGACCCTGACTATGTCCGTGACTGATGACAAGAGACTTAGGTATGTCAGGTGATATACAATTTAATGTGTAGTAGTTAGAACTATTTTCAAGTTAATCTGTTTTTCAGTCTAGGTCTTGTTAGAAGCAACAGGATTTTGAAAGACGGAGAGAGTTTTTTGGCCATAGAAGCTGTGCTAGGAGGATATACTTGATATTTTGGAAATCTGCTGTTGCTGATGTGGGCTTTGAGGTTTAAAAAAACTCATCGCTGCATCCCTGTCTTCATGGAAAGCTTTCAGGCAAAATACTGATTCTTGCTTGAAGATTATAGCTATACTGACTTCTGTTATTACTATTTTTCTTTCTGATTTTCATTGGATTGTATCATCTTTGATGTGGTTGAGTAACTATCTCTGGAGGTATTTAAAAGATGTGTAAATGTGGCACTTAGGGATATGGTTTACTGGTGGGCTTGGCAGTCCTAGATTAACAGTTGGACTTGTTGACCTTAAGGGTCTTTTCCAAGCTAAACGATTCTAAGAATCTCTGATTCTCTGGTCTTTGGTTTATTTATTTTTCTTTCATGTATCTGCTCTGCTTGTAACTAGGAATGTTGTAATATCTTCTCTTCTCCTTCTTTTCCTCTCTCCCTCATTAATACCTTTTCCTGTAGTATTTACTGTGGCAATCCTTCTACAAAAACATATTTTCTCATTTTTCAAAAGCTAAACTTATAAATTATGAAAAATTAGTGAATCTCATTACTAAGAACTGCACAAATGCTTTCTTGTCTGGTTCACTGCTAATATATTGGAACTGCATTACAAATAAGCCAGTGATTTCTAAAGGAGTTGCTGTTTGACATCAAAAGAGGAAAACCCATAGTGTTTGGATGGGGAGAGCAGGAAGCTTAAACATGGGAGGTCATCAAAGGTGTCAGAAAGAGCCAGCTGACAAAGGACCGCAAGCTTCACATGTTCTCCCAAGCTTCACTTTCCTTTTGCAGAGGATTATTTTGACTGGTTGAAACTGTGTTAGACCCCAAGAAATCATCTCTCAGCCCTGCCTGGAAACACAAGCAGCATTGCTCCTTGTGCAGATGTATTCAGCAAGACCAAGCCGGAAAATATGGTCAATAAGAATACTGAAGGCAGGGGGGGTAGTGTCCTGGGTTGGTCATGGCTTCGGGCTGGCTGTCACTTCACTCACTTCAAGGTTCACCAGAATGAAGGCTGGTGGCACCAGCACATGTAGAGACTCTATGCCTCATTGGAAACCATGTATTTCTAAGTGATGGAGATCATGATCTTACAACCTTACCTTCCTTTTCTTAGGTGACATCTTGAAAGACCAGTGGGTGCTACGTTGAAAGGAATGGGAAACTACAACAGCAATGTCCCGCTCACCCCAAATAGACATTTCAGTTTCTTTCAAGAGTGCTCCAAAGTCAGAAATGGGCATTTATAAAAAAACATATAAGAAAGGGAAACTTCCTTTCTGTTTTGGTTTTTTTTTTTTCCTGTTCATTATTCTACAGATGACTATAATTTTAGGTGTCTCTTGCAGAATGCAGAAGACTTCCAATTGCTTGAGAAATGCCACTTGTTATAGCTAAGCCCTTTCCTGAGATGTTGGCCATCCTATGCCTATTTCTGTGCTTCCTCTGTAGAGGGCTTGATCCAAGTCTATTGATATCAGTGAGCGATTGACTTAATTTGCTTTGAAAGAAGCATACGATTGCCCAAAGAGGCAACAAAAGATGGGAAACTTGTCTCTTATCTCCTAACTACAGCAATATTCTGGTACTGTGTGAACAGTGTTTCCTCAAAGGCAGCTTCCACATCTTCACCTAAATTAAATTTTTAAAAGGCACAGAAAAGCTGGCTATAATTAATTCAGGTTTAAAGTAAATTAAATTATTCCTATGATGCAAGAAATACAGAACTAAACCCATCTTCTTAATTAAAAGTACTTCAATATTAAATTTTAGAGTCTTTTGCAAGTTAGTAGCAGTTATCCATACCACAGCGTTTGTCTGGAGAGTCATGGGAAAAGTTGTTTTTTTTATTTATAAAAGGGCTCAAATAGATCTTTTGACCTAAAACTAAGAACTTATTTGTAGATCTGATAGAGATGGTCCTGTTTTCTATGGTAAATATAGTAGAACTTTTTATACATTATCCATTGCAAATGGAGCATCTCACCTTTTAAAGACTCAATCTCTTTTCAGATTCGTTTCTGTAAACAAGCCTTCTTACTAACCAACCCAAAATCAAAGAAGCATGTGGTAGATAGTGATATACCTAATGTATACGGATTTGCAATCTGTGGAGGGTGGGAATTTTAAAATTTAGTATTTGTATTTGTACTGCAGTGCTATTTTTTGTCTGTTGGTGAGAGATATTGGGCAGGAGATAACCATGATTACACTGCTCACTGCATCTGTTCCGTGCCTTTTAAATGGAAGTTCAACCTGTGATTCTCTCATTTATGTTCTGTGTCAATATATCTTCTTGATCAACTGTGCTTATTAGCATTCATAGACAAATATTATGCTTCAAAACAGTGATTTGAAAGAGAAAACTATGCTCAGCTGACCATAGAAACAAAGAATAATGTGTCTGTATACTTATTTGTAACCCCTCCTCCCCCGATATACACATATACATAATGTATATGTACGTGTGTGTGTTTACCAACCATGGTGTAGTCTTTCTGTCTATTGTAGTGTCCACATAGTTTTGATGATTGTATCAAGCAATTGGTAAGTGAATTTGTGAAAAGAAGGCAATACTGCAATACTTCCAACTAAATTATTATAAACTATGCAAGGTTTTTGCCCTGTCCTGTGATTATTGGACCTTTGTTTCCAGCTGTGGGACAGTGACCAAGCCCTGATGTATAGCTGCTGCCTTGTATCTGATATTGCAAATTTGAGAGAGACAGCACAGCTCCAGAAGAGCAGAGCTGGCTGGTGTTCAGCCACCTCGAGCAGAAGCGTTTTGGAGATGAATCCTCTCTTCAAAAGATAGTGCATAGGTATAAATCATAATACATTAACACAGACAAATTCAAATACATTTTGGAAGTGCCTTCATTCCACCTGTGATCCTGAATTTTGTATTATTGATTCATTTATCCTTGTTTACTACTTTGCACACCATTTTTCTCCCTTCATCATATGCTTTCAGTCTCTGAAATGGAGTGGTTTCATGTATTAGGAATTCTATTGTTCATACACCCATATCTGCTTCCTAATTTTTAGGTTCTTTCTCAAGCATTTTATGCAGTGCTTCAACATAATTTGCATCTCTCTCTTATTTCCAAGAATATTTGGCTTTAACTACTGTCATTGTTGTCATATATGCACATGGTACATTAAGGTACAATTTTACTGAAGTTGAGTTGTGTTGAGGAGTGAAAAATAATGAATTCTGAAGCCATGGTGTTATGAGGTTTTTTGTCTATTATAATCCTGAAGATTATTGCTCTAGATGTCACATTCTAATAGTGCTAAAGCATTTAAATCAAATTATATATGTGCTGCTGAATGTTGAGGATGTAGAGGGCACTTTTAGAAAACTTACAAAAGCTGCATAGGCAAAGCACCCAGAAAAGAGACAGAAGAGTTGCCACAGTTCCACCATCAGCTTCCTTCCATGAAAGGGAGAACATCACTCTGTCTCTGTGACCTTGTCTCTGCAGCTGCGCTGAATGAATCTGTTTTTTGACGCTTCAGTTTTCCTAATCACTGGAATTGTTCTCCCTACTGTGTATGATGCATTTAGAGAGCTGGCAAGACTGGAAAAGTGACTAATCATTACCAATGTGGGGATGTTAAACACAAAGGAGACAAACCTGGATGCTAGAAGGAATTTGATAGTCAAACATGATTTATCTCCTTCTCTCCAAATTAATAGTTAGAGAATGAAATTAACATCCTCAAGCAGCTGAAGACTAAAATTTAACTTGCTTTAAAATTGATAGAAGCTATAGGAATGAGTATACAGCACTTCATATGCTATTGCACTTACTTTCCTTTGGATAAAGTTTAACACTTTCATTACAAAATACTAGAAAAGAAGTGTTCAAGTTTTTCCTGGCTTCTTAAAATACCTCATCATGGCTTCCCTGGTGTGAGATATCTTTACTGCCCAGGTGGTAATCCATACTTTTTAGGGTCAATATCATGTGAAATTCTCTGGGACTCGTGTATGTTGTCTCACTTTGGAAGACACATAGTATCCAACCAGTTTTAAAAGAAAATAATAGATTTGCATAAATAGTTAGGATATTTTGGAGGAACTTACTTTCTTTGGGGCTGCAGGTACATTGGGGAGAAAAAAGACAAGCTTGTTTTTGACAGGAATTTCCTCAGATCTGGAGTGGAACTTCTGTTTCAGGATGTAAATCCTATTTTGTGATGAGATTTACCATTCTTTCTGGTTTATCAGGAGTCTTCAATATTTAGTAGAGATCCAAACCACTAGAGTAGGGATTTTGACGTGGGGCTGTCCACAGGCAAGGAAAAGAGTCTAACAGTAAGGTAATTAACACTTGTATGGGGTTATCAAAAAATATCTTTCCAATATGAATTTTCATGCTGTCGGGAAGCCAGCAAAATAATAGAAATCCTTCACTTTATTTTCATTCAACAAAAGTCTTATTTTCTTTCTCTGCCTAGCTCTTAGCACAGACTATCTTCTTTTGTAAGAAGCCTTTAGTAAAGGGACATGATATTGAGTGGTCTTTACACAGAGCTACTGAAAAAATGGGACTCTACCCCAGGGAAGAGCAAAGGAAAAAAAGACAAAATAAAAAAGTCCAACGAAATAATGTCTGCTGCTTTGGTAGTGTAAGTTCAGGATGGGCAGCCAGTCCAAACATGACAGTTGTCCCTATTTTCCCTGTCACCAGATTTTCTGCTTTTGTGAGTAGGTCACATCGCTGTCATTTTTTCACGAATGAAGAATTACCATCGCTAGATTTGTTCCCTTCAGATCTGAAACTCTGGCTAGTCTCCAGTGATATGTCAAAGGAGCAGTTTCCATGATGAAGGCTTCATTAGCTTACCTGTAAGTGCCCTGAAAGATAGTTCTAGAGATGTCTTATCACCAGCACCACAAGAATGTCAGGGGCTGATCATTGACACTCAAATCATGTCAATGCTATTGAACAATGAACTTTTGAGTGTCATGTTCTTTTACTACCACAAGTTCTCATCTGACTTTTCCCCATCCATTGCTGTAGTTTTACATTTTTAATATTAAATGAGAAATAGCATCCAACAGGTAAAATCAGACATGCAATGTTTGTTTGTGTACAAATTATTGTGTATTCATAAGTCACTAGCAAATCCAGAGGATTGCACGTTAGATTTTAAAATGAGTACATGTTCCTAAAAAGAAAGATGCATTTTTTTCTGAAGGGCCAAAATGTCCACATTTTGAAAACCAGCATCTCTAAGGCACCCTGTGACATGTACCCAAAAGTTCTAGGTAGCCAAAGTCATGAGCCTGGTCAGGTCAACAGCACTCCAAACAAGGCTTATGTTCCTTAAAAATTACTCTTTCTGTTGGGACTTAAGCAGTGCCATCTGGATGTGCTGCAGATAAAAGTGTATGACATTGAGCCAGCAGTACAAATTAAATTAAATATTTGAGTAGTAGTCAAACTGATGAAAAAAATAAAAATAGAAAGCCAGAGTTTAATCTTTACTAAAACTTATGTAGTCCAGATAAAAGGCATGTAAAAAGGAATAGTATAGACATCTTTAAAATATGTGAGAAAGAGAAACTACTATGCAGCAGAAGTCTCACAGGAAGAGGGTAGAAATGTTTATCAGGCTCTACAGAATCCATACA
>NW_009713118.1:32880-43737 GCF_000703405.1 Apaloderma vittatum | reverse complement strand
GGAAAGATCTCACTCCACTCTGCATTGCTTTAGAAGTTACTGAGTGATTTATACCTCAATTGCCTTATTCACTTGTCATGTTTATGGACAAGTCAAAACCAGAATGACCTTAAAAACCAAACAGTCTCCAGGTTGGGAAGGAACGAATCATTCTATGTCACAGGTTTGTAGCAGCCCCCATAATGATGGGTTGCAAAGCCACCTTGCAGGTTATGGTTGCATTAGTCACCTTAGCCAGCCTTATCTTTTACATCTGTGGCATGACAGAAAGCAAGGACAGTGATTCACTCAGCATTCAAATATGCAGATGCAACTGGAATTACTGAATTAGTTTGTTCTCATAGCTGTGAAGTGCGACATGGGGTTGTTAATTAATGTATGTGATTAGGCAACAGCTCTGCGTATGGTCCAGTAGTGACTAAAGGACTGAGAAAATGCTCCCTAGCACGGTGAACAAAGATGCTGCAGTGGTTTTGTAATGAAGAGCTCTCATATTTGGAGCTTCCTACAGTGCTGCAAAGAAGCTCGTTCTGTCCTAGAGGCTTGTGAACCTGAAAACATTGCAAAGTCAGTAGTTGTTATTTTTTAAGTAAGTTTGTGAAGTAGAAGTAAATATGGGACAGAAAGTACGACAAGCCTGCAAGTCTAAATTAGATTACTACATGTTATGGTTGACATTAGTCACTCAAGAAATGAGATGTGGGTAAGAAATAGGAGCTTCACTAAATTTGTCCTTCTGAGAAGAAAATTAGAGGAAGGCAGCAAGATGAATGACCAGTCATTCGTAAGAGGAGGAATATTTTATAATTTTAGTGAACACGAAAGAATAGAATAAAGGGAAATAAAAGATGACAAATAAGGGAAGAACAGTCCTCTAAATTCTATTTTTCTGACAGGTGCCCTCATACCTTCCTAACTGTGAAACTGGTACTTTCATAAACGTGAAACAACAATGTGAAATCCAACCTCATCGATTACATATAAAGGGCAAATTATATAGAGCTTTAGTACTTTTTAATCATTCCAGTTAACCCATTCTTGCAATGAACCCATTTTATTCCTTGTAGTCCAGCTGTGATTAACCTGCAAGAAACTAAAACCCACTAGACAGAGACATATACATAAAATACTTGGCTGAAATTTGTGGTTATCTGCTAGCATCATCTTATAAGGATCCCCATTCAAATGCTAAAGCCTTTTTGTTCTCCTGAGTGTTAGCCAGATTTTTCATTTTGAATGTTTTTTTCAATTTTTTTTAAGCTATTCATTTCTGAGTTTTAGAAAAAGAAAACGACACAGATGTGAGGGCATTAAGCCCTGAGGCACAATCCTCTGTTGCCAAATTCTCTCTCATCCCGTGCTTTTTGCATTCGCTCTTTCTCTGGAGCCAGCTCTGTTGGTTGTCAGCACAAGCTCTTTTGAACACTCTCAGCTCGACATCTTGCAACTCTGTACAGAACACAGTGTATGTACGATTTTTGTGTGCATGACAATGCACTGAGAAGGGTCTATGTTAACCCCAGAAGAACTACATCATAACACAGCCAGACAGCTTTTCATACCAGACTCAGCCTGTTCATAGTGCACCTTGTCCTGGACAAGGCTGAAGATTTTCTTCCTGTTTGTTTCTTTTCCAAGAGCAATTCAGTTAATGCACAGCAAGTATTTCCCAGTAATGAGAACAAGTACGGTAATTGGAGCCACTGAAATTGTTACTTCAGAAGTGTATTTTGGTTTACAACTGAAAAGATTATGTATAAGCTATAGACAGAGTATAGAAAGATGTATATGTGTGAAGTCTATCAAAAGCAGACTGTTGAACAAAGTCACTGAAGCTAAGGCTAGGAAATGTTGCACTGAGAGGTGTGTCTTAAGCCTCATAATAATTGTAATGTCTTGCTTGGTGCTAAGAAAGGAATTTCCCACCATTTGGAATCACAGTGCATTATAATTTCCTGTGTATAGAGCTGTGCACTCAAATATCTAGTAAACTGTTTTTACGTAACCTTATAGGGCAGGATATATATTTAACAATATTTATTCTTATATGAATGAACAAACTATCTAGAATTCATGTATCACAAAAACAGTTACAAAAAACCCCACAATCAAACAACAGTAAGGTCAAGTATATGAGCTAGGAGCTACACAATGGATAAGACAAGTTGTTACCTTGCTTGGCTAGTTCATGTTGGGTCTCTGATGGCACTGCCAGGCTGGAGCAGCCCTGATGCCCCTCTATCACAAAACATGTTTGTTTTCAGACTCATTCACATTTTCTACTAATTTTCAAGTTGTAGAAAGGGTGGTAAAACATGCACTCCATCATTCTAACTTGATAAGCTATAATTTCTAAACCAGAAGTTTATACCTTTATTCCCTTGTTTACAGGTCTAAAAGAACAGACTCTTTTGTCTGGGGCTCATGCTTTTGTTACTGGCCTGCTGAGGACATCTCTGTGCTCCCTCCACTTGTTCAAATGTCATGTTGAAAGTCCTTTTGCAAATTTCCCCTCTTGCTCTGACATTCTTAGCTGTTAGCACGTCAAATCAGGTTGTGATACTCAGGTTCCAAGGAAGGTCCCAGTCATAGGAGAAAGACCCATTCCCACTGCTTTTTGCAGCAGCTTCTGAGCTAAAGGAGTTTCCCTGGAAGAGCTCTAAGACACTTGCACACCTTTTTAGAGAGTGTTAAGAGAAAAATCCAGGACTTTTTGCAAAGTGCATGAAGTGCTGCTTATTTCTTCTTTGCTTTTTTCTCTAGAGGCAGTTTTTGTACTTGGAGATTCTTCAAAGGGCATTTTCTCCCTCACTGGCAAAACACACTTTTTAGTCCATCTCATGTCATGCACCTTCACATGCAGACCTTCACAAAATGAGCATTGCTATCTACTTCACACACAGGTAACATAGATACCAGCATATGTGGAAGGCCAGGTTTACACCTTCTTAAATGCCATATTTTGAAATACTAGGAAGTGCCAACATTTTTTACCCAGCTACTTCTACATTTAATCTATTTCTGAAATGATGGGAAGGGGAGCGCATTCTGTCCTGTGCTGACAACAGCAGGAAAAATTAAAATTGTTATTGTATCAGAACCAAACAGAAGCTTGAATTAAGTGTATTAGTCTTAGTCAATACAGTGAGAATTTCTGTCTCTATATACAAACTTATAAAGCCTGTGGGCTAGGTGAGAATTGGAAGAACTGTGTTCTAATCCTAAGAGTTCCTTGTGTTAACCATGGAAGCATGGCTTCAGTCCTTCTTTCTTCTTCCCATTTGGCATATCTGTTTTGTCAGGATATAACTTTAGCTGTCTAACAGCAAGGGCGTATTGCAGGTGGCTTAGAGCTTTTAAGTGCTACAGCAAAGAGAGAAAGGTGAAAGTGACAGGGATAGAACCTGCATTTGCAATATGAAAACCTGGATTTCATCTTTTCCTTCTTTTTAGCAAAGTATATTCCTCACTACATTCAAGTAAAATGGAAGTGGAAAATGAAACTAGGGGTAGAATCTGCACTTGGGATTTGGCAATAGGTTAGTGTAGAAAATAATTTGCAGGTTCCAGTTGAAATCCATTTAAGAATGAATGTACTTTAGAGAAATTCCTGAAGATTTTTCAAGAATATTTTATGCTTCAGCCTGTCTTAAACTCTACAGTTTAAGTTATTATTCTGCCATCTTTAAAATGGCATAGATTTTTCAGACCTATCTTCTGGTGAAATAAAACAATGCACTGATTAATTAATTGCAATGTTTGTCCAGACTTCATGGTGAAACTTGTGGGCTATGTGTATTAGAGGTCTCCAATACTATTTTAAAGAAGTCAATTAACCTTCCTCTAGAATGATGGTATGCATTTCTGCACTCTATCTTGGGTGTCCTTCAAGTTCAGGATATGATTTAACAATAACAGATTTTACTTAAGCTGTTTATGGGGACTGCTTCAGTTTGTTTGTAGTCACAAACATAACAAGCAAAACCAGTCATACTAATGCTCACAGTTTCTTCCTATTATATACTTCATTTTAATCTCCACAGATTCTGGCTTTGTGGGTTAGCTATCAAACCTCCATCAACACACCCCATGATAAGGAGAAAAGAAAATGCAAAAAAGCATCACTGAAACTGTGTGGATGAATTTGAGAAAAGGAGTCTGATGACAATGAGATAGCTAAGCAACAGTGAAACATTTCAAAATAGAATAGAACAGAATAGAATAGAATAGAATAGAATAGAATAGAATAAATAGAATAGAATAGAGCTGGGCTGGAAAAGACCTTTAAAGGTCATCTAGTCCAACCGCCCTGCAGTAAGCAGGGACATATTTAATTAGATCAGGTTGCTCAGAGCTCCATCCAGCCTGACCCTGAATGTCTCCAGGGATGCAGCCTCTACTACCTCTTCAGGAAACCTGCTCCAGTATTTCACCAGAACTTTCTGATCTCTAGTCTAAATCTAGTCTGCTCTAGTTTAAAACCGTTGCCCCTTGTTCTGTTGTTACACACCCTTCAGGCACTGGAAGGCTGCTATAAGGTCTCCTTGCAATGGCAAGATCTAAGCCCAGATCGATCTTATGTGGAAATGCCTGTCCAAGGGGCACGATTTAGGTACCTAGTTGCTCTATAGTCAGTGCAGTAAGACCACCAACACTCCCAGTGAGTGGATCAGCACCCTGACATATGAATAGCTTCTCTGGGCCACCCAATGTACACTGTGGTCTGTCCAGTACTATCAGAAGCCACTTGAGAGATAGTAAGAAAAATATCTGCAAAGACATCAAAAAGGAACCTCAGAGGCATTAGGAAGATGGTGGTTTCTGGTCCATTGGATAGTCTATCGACAGACTCCTGAAGAACTCCACTTTTCTTGATCTTAAAATATTTTTACTCTGATTGTAGGGTCAAAATATTAATTAATTGATTTGATGATCTGTGAAAGTTCAGAGGCATCTTGATTTGGACAAAAGGTTGAGGATAACCTAAATTACTAGGTGAATAATTCAAGCCTGTGATCGCAAATACCAGAAATAATTACCCAATGTAATTCAGATTTGTTCATTTTACAGATTGAACAACTTATTCTCCTTCTTCTCCTTGACTGGAGAATGAAACAAAGAATATTTCACATGGAAAGCCTTATAATATAGATTGGTTTGCCATCTTCCTTAGAAGAAGGTTTTTCAGCATATATGAAGTCGTGATTATTCTGGTACTAGTAAGCTGAAAAACACAGCAAGATGGAATTTAAAAGAAAATCACTTGCTTTTAAATGTAAGAAAAGAAAAATACTACACAAACAACCCTAGTCCCTGAAAGTGCTAAGAAAATATTAACAGTGAGAATGAAAATTCTGCTGTTTCACATTATCTTCTCCACATGCCGGAATTTCTTTGGAATATACGTAGCAGAAAAGAAAGGGAAATGCAATGAACTTTTCAGTCTTTCAGAAGTTCAAAACTGGAAAACTAAAATGAACTCAATAATTTCACCCTCAAATTTGACTTTTGCTCACATAAAAAAATAAAAAAGCCCAAGAGAAAAAAACAAAGCCCACAGTCTCCTAAGTAGTTCAATACTATCCATTTCTGCTATTGCAAAAGCCCAATGAAACTGCAGAGGAATTTCAGGTCAGAAATAGATTGTTTTTCTTGCAGTTATGAGTTATTTTCCCATGTTATATTATGCCTAGCTTATCATTTCCCTCCTTCTCTTTAAACAAAACAAGAGCTACAGCTCTTCAATGACCTTATGCTAATAGAACTATTGACATTTATTAGTCATCAAATAATCATTGATGCTCGTCACCTCTTTTGACAGTGTTTTTTATTTTATATGAATATATTTCTTCTGTTCTATTGCAAAAAGTTTTGTTTATTTCCACACAAGTAAAAGCAGAGCTGATTTTTTTTTAATATGTAGACTATACTTAATGTGAATTTTGATAGCACAGTAGGATCAAGATTTAGACAAATTTAAATCACAAAGGATGAAAAGCTCAGTTAAAGATCAAACAAGTAAAGGAAAGGTGATGTTTTTTTGTGCTGCAATACTTCAAATTCTCAGAAGCAAAGTGTGTGCCCGAGGAAAGAAACAATTAACTCTGGATAAAGTTTCCACAGAAATCTTTGACGATCTCCAAACTCCTCGCAGACTAAATTCACCTATAAACGTGTACATTAAGGTCTGCACTCTGACATCCCGCCTCACTTTTTTGTGACGTGTAATAGGTACTAGTCCTCATGAGTAAGGGTGATAGAATTAGTTTCTTTCATGTTATCAGTTCTTCAAGGAAAAGATGCTCTGAAACCACCCTACTATTACATAGAGCTGTTTTTCTAACCTCACTTGTTCATGAGAAAATAATGAATAAATAAACAAACTCAGGTTTACTAGGATATAGTTCAAACTTTCAAATAACTGTAATAACACTGCAAATATGACAAAGGGTCTCTTAAGCTTTCAGATGGCATCTGAGCATGCTTGCAATGGTTGCTTTTAAGGGAAAGAAGTCAGAAGGCATTTCAGGACTATAAGCATCAGGGCAGGTGGAAGAGCAGGGTGTGTTATATGCAGGAATACTGTATGTTTTACCTACACAGAGAAGACCAAAGACAAGTACTAAGCAAGGCTTAGGTTGCCTTTTGGAGCCAGATATCAAAAGCAACCTACCCTGGGCATCTCTTATTAAAGAAAGGAGGAGCCTAACACCGAGGATTTAACCAGTCTCAGTGATGGTGAGCACCTGCCCTTTATTAGCTGTGACACTTTTCCATTAGCTGTGTCTTTCCATTTGACATCTCAGGTAAGCATAATGAGACACAGCCTGAAAGGATGCCAGTAATTGATTTGAGATACTGTTGGATAAGCTGCCTATTTTTAGTCTTTTTTTATGGGTGTGTACAACAAATCAATGCTACTTTGGCTGTCTTTGAAGCTACTAACAAAAATATGGAAGCTATATATAGACAGCCAGACTGCCTGCTGATTTAGACAATGTCTTGCTACTAATTTAGTCCTAAATTAGAAATGTTGAGATCTGGTGGCTGTCCAGCTCTGTACACTCTTGAGCAGTGCCTGCAGGATGATGCTGTGGGGTGTTGCTCCTTCCCTACAGAGCATCATCAGGCCTTGAAATGAAGCCTGAGAGAAACACACTATGCAGAAGCTGAGGCCACATACTCCAGAGAGAGCTGTGGTATGCGAGCAAAGTGGATAAAATGCTCACAGCATCCTGTAGCAACCAGCACCCACTAGACACAATCCCCCCTGGTATGCCAAAAGATCAGAAGTTAAAAATTTAATAAGGAAGAAAAAAAGCAGCTTGTATATCAGAGTGGGGTTTATTTGCCAGTTAAAGGGGATGTGTCTCATCATGGAAAATTAAAGTAAGAAGATATGAAAGGCACTAAAAGTAGTTAAAGGCCAAAGCTGAGGTGTCAAAACCAACCTCAGTTCTTTCCTGGACTGCTTCAGGCTATTTTTCCTTCACGTTGTTACAGGTTAGGAAGAATCTTTCTTAGCAAACTATATCAGCACTTGTTGTGCCTTTTCCTTTGGTGTGATTATGGACCTTTCTCAGGTACAGGTGTACAAGTGCATCCACTTGTGCTTAATGCACCACTGTACAGAAGTCTTTGATTACAAGAATCATGCTCCATTTCTCAAATAACAGAATAGATATTATGCAAGAGCATGATCCTATTATTGTTAATCAAGCCTGAAGAAGTCTGCTCTTAAATGTAGTGCGCTGAAATATTTATGGGGAATTTTGCTCAATCAGATGATAAGAAATAAAGAAATGCTCCAGAAGCATCTTTGTTTTCTTCCTCTCTACTGCCAGGAGTGGTTTCACTATTAGAGTACATTTTAACCAGAGGATCAGCCTGATTCAGTAGCTGTCCAAATATAGGAACAGAACAAATAATCTCATTGTTATGGTCTTCTTTGACTAGGGGTGGCAAGGAATTTTCCATTCGAGTCCTTGCTGAATGCACCAATGGGAGAACAAAGGGCTATCAGTCTGTGAGTGGCAGTGAGTAGCAGTCTGTGTTTCCGCTTCATTCTTTAATTAACAAAATACAAACACTTAACGTCTTTTTTAGACTTCTTCAAGAGATGTCAGGTTCAAACTACTAAAACAAAGAAAAAATTTTTTTTTCTTGGACCTTTAAATTTCTCTTAATTGGCCATGTCTGGCTTTGCCATTCAGGCAGAAATATCTGTGAAAACAGTCCTGTTTGCCTGCTGGTCATTTGAGAATGTTTCTAAACAGATAAAAAAATTCTGGTGTTATGTTTTTTTAATGCATATTATCTCATAGTGTATATTCTTTGTATTATCTTTGCATTACTGTCCTTGCATAAATATACATAATGGCCTACCTGGACATCTCATGCAAAATGATTTTTGCTGAGATTTTGTGATTCAGTCATCTTTTTCTGGATTAGTAAAGCTAATGATGGTCTGCTTTCTTTAGGTTGCTTCTGTTCCTCTATTCTTGGTTAGGCTAGCAGAAGATGTACTTGATCACTGTTATTTTTACAAGTCTACTGTTATCTTCACCCCTCATGTATTCATAGCTTTACCCTTTACCCTTTACCTTCTGTACAGCCTGTTATGGCCACAGCTCACAGCTCAATGAAATGTAGCTATGCACTGAGCTGTTCTTTATAACGTGATAATACCTTGGACAATCCCAGTCCAGTAAGGGCCAAATACAGCTGCATCCTTGGTAGGAGAGGATCCTGTAGCATTAGCCGTGACTTAGCCTCCTGTCTGTCACTGAATTGTACTGAGAGCCTTAGGCTCTTGCTGCTGGCCCAAGATCTGTTTATATTCATTGTGAAATAAAAGAGCAGCCTTTGGATGAGAGCTCAGTTCCCCTTTTATCCATGGACACAGCAAGTCACCTTCATTCCTTCAGGCCTGAGGAAACTTCAGGCTTTTACCACAAGATAAAACAGTCTGAACTGGATAGGTAGAAAACACTTTATCTTGTAGACTTTCTTGCAGTGGTTAGGACACTGACAAAGAAGATTAAGAGTACTGCCAAACCAGGTAGAAGATTGCCTTGGGGCATACCACATCCTATGTGAGTGTACTAACTACTTGGTCATTATGCAAAAAAAGACCACTGCAAGTTAGATAGAGTACAGGTATGTAAGTTCAGAAGAACATTACAGACTGAGAAAATTAACTGTAAATAGTTGCTTCCTGCAACTTGGATCTCCAAATGCTGTAAAAATATAGGACTTAGGTGCGTACTTCACCTTTTATCTGGCTTAAGAAGGTCTCTAATCAGTGTCTGGACAATTCCATATCCTGCTCTGAAGTACCCATTTCTTCCCATGTATGCAGGCCTTTGCGCTCATCTAGGGGAGTGAATTCAGATCTATGCCTTTTCTAGAAAAAAATTAGTTACATAAAGAGATGCTTAAGAGACCTTTTGGTAACTTCAAATAAATGCACTTTATGGCAGAGAACATCACCATTCTACAAGTTCACCTCCTCTGAAAGGTGCAGATGGCTTTGTGTTGTGCTGCATTGAAACTAGATTCTCATTACGCTACACCGGCCATGAAAACCTGGTGATAAAGGTGAAGTTTATTTAAGAAGATTAAAGATGGAAGCTTTAAAGTGTTACACTGGTCGTTGATGTGCCCTGGATGATACGCAACACCAGCAGGTTGAATGCTAATTATGAAAACAGTATTGGGGATGGCAGGCCCTGTACTTAAAACTTATATTTCTGTTAATGATTTACTACCAACTAGGAAGAACAAGGTCTAACTTTGTGAAATACCTGAAATATCCCATTCAGCTACTGGAAACAAGTTAATGTGAGAGAAACTGATATATTAGCCTACCTACTGCAGCCATGCAACTATTTTTCTTCAGGAGGCTAATACGTATTGGAGTCAGATACAGACAGAAGATTTAGATTTATCTTTTTATGGAAATTATGTGGAAAAATTACTGATGTTTGAGTATCCACTGTACTGACAAAGACATGTAGTGTAAATTGTTCTCTTAATTTAGTTTTGGATTGTAACAACACAATGTTCTTCATTTTGAATACTTCTATTATTTGAAACATTTGAAACATTTACAGGTTTTATTGGATGAGAGTACTTTATATCTTACAGCTCTGTTACTCAAAAACCACAGCTGATAATAGTGAAAAAAATATTAACTTCTGTACTTGGCAGAAATCCTTTTCTGGCATTCCATTGTTGAAATAAGAACTCCTGTGGGAATCTTCTTAATTTTTTGTCAGGATTGTAGAATTTGATGGAATAAGTAGCCCAGTTGTATTTACTTTGTACTCTCATATGATCATGGCATCTAAATTTGGGGTTCTCAAAGTGCTTTACAACTATCAGCCTAGCAACTTTAAAAATACTAATACAAGAGACAAACTGATGGCTTTCAGATTTCCTTTTTTGCCTCTTGGGAGCTGCTGACAGAATGAAATTGGCTAATAGAAGCACAGAATCATAGAATCGTAGACTTGTGCATGTTGGAAAACATCTTTTGAGAACATGCCAGGATGTTTGCCTAGACTTTTGGATTTTACAGCTTGGAGTAGCATACTTACAATCTGCACAGAATTGGCTACACTTACTTAAATATCTTTCTTTGGGGAAGCAGAGTTTTAGAAACTGTGGCTACAGCTGTGTTTTCTACCTCTCAATCTTTTCTTTCAGACAGGCAAGTCCTTATGACCAGATATCACAGAATCACAGAATGGCCTAGGCTGGAAGGGACCTTAGAGATCATTTAAGCCAAGCTCCCTGTCATGGGCAGGGACGCCTCTCAGCAAGATCATATATACAGATATACCCATCGGCATT
>NW_009713118.1:0-32849 GCF_000703405.1 Apaloderma vittatum | reverse complement strand
CCTGACAGTCTCTGGCTGTTGCAATGGCAATCATTCTCTTACTTATGAAGATTAAATAGTGTTTACATACCCTTGTTCAAAAGCCATCACTGGGAACAACCAAAATATTAAAGTATATGTGTACAGGAGACTGAAAAAGAAGAAAAAAAACGAGAAGAAGCTCACAGGTTTCTTAAGATGTTACCGTCAACCTCTTAAAAAGCGAAATAGCCTGAGATTTTCACATACCTGAGTATTGCCAAAGTCTGGAGTTACAGCAGTGTTTTGGAAAGACTTGTAAACATTTTTTTTTTGCATGTAAGAGCATGTCCCTCAAAATAGGAAGGATGAATTCCCAAGAGTTTGTGGCTCTGTTGAAATAGTGTTGGTCGTATAATTAGATTTATATGTTCTCTTCTTGGAAGCGGAAGTGGAACATATAGGTATGCTTTTTGCTACAGGCATGAAGAATTTAAGGCATATGCATAATTTGCCCTGGTCACTACAGTGAGTGAGTAGTAGAGTGAGGAACAAGATCCATGTCTCTCGTCTTACCTTGCTAGACCTTGTTTTCACCATGATGGAGCAGTCCTGTGACTCTGCTTTGACTTCTCTTTTTGACCTGCATTGCTTGCTAGAAACTAGTGCACATAAAAAGATGAAAATGTCGTTTTCTTTATTGTTATACAATTCCAGTCCATGTCTAAATTTGGTAGTATAAAATAACAAAAGTTTTCTTTCAGTTGTATCCACTATCATTCACTATAATAGTGACATAGAGACATACGCATTTTTGTAACCCCTTCAATGGAAAGTGATAATAACAGAGATTTGCCAGCATCAAAGGAAAAGAATTCTTGCTGACCTCAGCTATGAATACCAATTAAACTAACCAATGTTAAGCACAAGAATCACTGGTATTTTGCCAGTACCACAAGTGGGAATCAGCCTCTGTGCCGACATGATAACAAAAGCAATACCAGCAGCTGCTGTTGGCCATAGAAATGGCAACTACCTCTTCAGAACAGCACTTAATTCAAGAAGACAATAGATGAGAGCCATTAAGAGCACAAGGACAGCTAGTCAGGCTCCATAGCATTTATTTTTTTCCTCTATAGCAAGTAATCATTTAACAGATCTCAAATCATAAGTATATACTGTAGGATAGAATATGCAAAAGATTGTCTAGCTGAGGACACTTCAGAGAAGTGCTCTCTGTCTTAAACTCATGAGGTTTATAACTGTTGAATCCTATCTTAACTTGATCATTAACCAAGAAACAAGAGTTTTGCTAATCTTGCAGTTCAAAAGCGGCAAAATCTTTCTTACTGGGAAATCAGTTTTCTAGTTTGTGTCTTTGAATCATAGAATCATAGAATGGCATAGGCTGGAAGGGACCTTAGAGATCATCTAGACCTTAGAGATCATCAGTTACAATTTGCTCTGTTATGAAAATGCTTTGTGTCTTTTAATTTATGGACTGGCCAGTTATGAACTGTAGTACAGTGTTGACATTGAGAATGGCAGTTTCACTGAACTTTCAGGCTTAGAATAAAAACTGCTGCCAAGAAAGACATTCTAAGAAAGCCAAATGGAAAATTTACTCTTTTCTTACACAGATTAGACAAGGGCGTATAAAAAAAGTTCCAAAGACAAAATTTCATTTTATCTTTTTTACAAGTACATTGGCTTTGGAGAAATTAAACTAATTCTCTCTAAAAAGCCGCATGCAAACCTTATATGTTTTCACAGCTTTCAAAACTAGAGGCTCCACTACCATGGTGACTGAAATAAATACTGATACAGCCTGAGTGAAAATTGGAAGTGTGTTAAAGAGATGGCAAAAAATAGTCTATATGGCTTAACCTCTGTGGAGTCTGGATTGGCCAATGTCTCAGAGGCCAAGTGGATGTGTGGCTTGTTATCATTCTACAGTTCTGGATAAAATACTGATGAAATACCATTCAGATGTCTATTGTAACTGCTTCTGACTCAGGAAGGATATGCTCAGAGTCTTTACTTAATCCTCAGTTTCTGTATCAGAAAAATGGGCTCATGCACTTGCTCTTTCTTTGGTCAGTATTAGCTATGGAAAGCATAGAAGGAAGAGGTCCCTCTTTGCCATAGAGCTCTAATCTGGCCAGTCCAAGGAAGAAAGAATACAACAGTCTGTTATATAATTAGGCTCTTCCGTGATTAGGAAGGAGAAACTGGAGAGAACAGCAGCACTCTTTGTTATAGCTGGAAGAAGAGAAGGAAGGAGCTTCTATTTGTCTTCCATTCAGAATCAATTAAGCATATTTTTATCCCTTGAAAGGTGTTTTGTGAAGCTGTCCTGTATTTCTGTGACTTCAGATAAAATGCCAAATGTTATTGTTAAAATAGCTGAAGAGAAAGTAATGAGCAGCACAGCCAGCTGCTCCTTGGGAGTCACTGCAGTGGTGGTTATTTTAGGATCATCTCACTTACAGACTATGTTTGCACTGCTGAGCTGGATATGTTACAGCACCTCCTCGGTACAATAAGACTGACTGTTTTGTTGGAATAAAAGCTCAGCTGGGTACAGTAATACAGCTGGAAAAAAATCCAATTGACTAACTGGAGGCATAAAATTCAGTCCTAGAAAGGAGTGCGGATAAAGAGTGTTAGCAGAAACCAAACAGAGATTTCATTCAGTACCTGACTGAATCATTTAACTTCAGCTGAAAGTGGCGTGAAAAACAGCAGAAAAGTGTTGAAAAGAGTCTGAGGAATTCATGGAATTTGCAAGGGCCAGTCTAAAATCATTGGTTTGCTGTGCTTTTGTATAACCGGAACTTCTGTGATCTGACTTTTTCCTGTGCTCTTGGCTTTCTGATTAAATAGACCCAATATGCCTGGGGTACATGAGGTAGAGAAGAGCAGAAAAAGAAAGGAGGAATCTGATCATGAGAATCATGCTTTTATAATTCTTTGCAATCCCTCTGATGTATCTTGTGCTGTGATATATTAGTTACCATGTACTAGTATACAGAGGCAAAAAAACAGCTAAGCCAGATGCAGTCCAGTGCTCATGCTCAAGCACTAGTTTTCTGGTTTCCCATGTACATGCTCTTCTAAGCGAAGTCTTGTTACTTAAATCAAGCTAAAATTAATATCAGAGGCTTAGTCATTCTAACCTTGCTTTAAAATAATTTGTGGACTAGTCATACTGATTCTGCTGGTAGGATGAATACAGTCTGGATACAGGACTCAGGTGTCCTAGAAGTCTTCTCCATCTGGCCAGTTTTTAGTGCCTTTGAGCATCTTAGCATCTCCTAAACCTTTTTGTGTTTTTCAGACTAGTTCTGTCTGTGGCTGGAGAAGATGCCAAACCATAAAATTTTCCGTCCTCCCTCTCATGTCAAGGAAACTTGAAAGGTACCGGTGTACATTTCCTACCTGGATTACCAGGAATTTCAGTTTTGTGTATGCATGTGGGATGAAGCAGCCTTTCAGGTTATATGTAGTTTCAACCTCACACCTCTCCTCTGCTCTGCACCCACATGGGCTACAACATCAGTTCTTTCGTTCTGTCATTGTGGATCATCTTTTCAACAACAGACTGCAACCTCTCCTAGTGTGCTCTGACTCAGAAATATTGGTTTTCTTCAAAGCCCATTCCCTCCTACAAGCCATTGTTCCCATTGCTGTATGTAAACCCCTAGATTTTCCAACTTATTCTGATGAATAACCACAGTCCCTACTGTTCAGATTGTTTCCCTGAAGATAAAAGAGGGCAAAGAAAAATTCTTTAATTAGCAGCTAAATTGCCTATTATAGAAACAAACAAGAGGAAGTTCCAAAGAAGATACCCAGTTGGGGAAAAAGATCTTATTACAGTTCATATACAAAAGCATAAGTTATAATGATGCAAAATGAAACAATTTAATGGAATGACATGGAGCTGCTCCATGTAAAATCAAACTCGGCCCTGAAAAGGGGAAATCTAGGTGGACTTATAAGGACTGTAAATATTCTCGCTCCCTTACTGCAGTCTCTGGGTAAACACTCTTACTTCACAGACAAATAGGAAACCATGAACATTTTTTTCTATCTAACATTTCAAAGTAATATTACACTTAAGGTAGCTCCAAGTTATAAGAAAAAAAGCCAGCCCTTGCCCTCATCCTGCTTTAAAGCCCATTTATAAATCACAAGATAAGTAGACATAGCTAACATTTGTGTATTTTTATGAGATTTTCTGTAAACACAAGCTTTTCAGATATGAGTTTTCCTGGTACAATTTTCTTGGCTTGTTATGCACAAGGTAAGCCTCTGAATTCCATTAAAATTATTTTCGGAACAATTTGGTTAATATTAAAATCTGTCAATATCCATCCAGGATGCAACTTCCCTTTCCTGTCTTCCTCCTCCTCCTCCTTCCCCTTCCCCTTCCCCTTCCTCTTCCTCATTTTTATTATAACTATTAGTTGTTGTTGTTGTTATTGTTATTATTATTATTATTATTTCTTTAAGATTGGCAATGTAAACTTGAAAATACCATACCACAAGAGAGGGAGAGGAGTATCAGACAGGTTTTGATAGTATTTTATTTAATAATAATTTTTACTAGCATCTGTTGCACCTCTTCATTCTGCTAAAGGCAGGACCTTGCTGAGGGTAAAATACCGCAGATTCATTTTGCAAATTGAGGCCTTAAATTAATTACGCATGTAAATAATTTATGAAAGCATGTTTCTGCCAGCAAAATTCCGTCTGGAATGAAACTCTGGGGAGGAATGAAGCAATCAGATTCTGTAGATATTTTTGTTCCTTCTGCACTGTGCTGGACACCTGGGGAACTTTTCCCATAAAAGACTGGATTTTTTTCCCTATTTATTGCTTTCTGACCGAGATACTGAGCATCAACTGCCAGTGTACCTGCTGGTCATGGCATCCCAGCCCAGTCTCTTTAGTTTTCCCTGTATCTTGTTCAGTTGTTACCTGGATTACTACCACAAGTGGGGCCAAGAAACTCCTTTTGCAAATGTAATGCATGTGGTCAATGCCTGTCTAGCCTATTTTACCTACTGTTTCTTTCTCTGTCACCTGCAGACCTCTTACCTCTCAGAGAAGCTGAGATTGGTGAGAACATTCTTCAGTTCTTCATGAAGTTGTGATAAAAACAGCCCGCATGTAACCAACCTCTATGTTTTTTTAGAACAAGGCATCTTCAGTAGTTCCACAACAATAAAAAGAATCTTCAGATATCTGATGTCATAAAATATTAATGTCAAAAATAATTTAAAATACAAGGCATTCCTATGCCCACCTATAGACAATGAGAGGTGAAAAAGTCGCAGCAAGAGCTGGTTATTCACTGCAGTTCTCAAATTTACAGACAGGTTTTGCTTCAGGACTTGTATCGTGAAGGAGTGAGGATTTTTCATGAGGATTAATATTCATATTTCAGACCATATCATGGTACATATTGGTTGGAGGGCTGAAAGGATATTTACTCATAAAACCTTTTTAAATGAATTTGCTGTCTTTGGTGGGGAGAGAAATGAATTTTTTTTCTTTCAAACACTATAATTTTTAACATTACAGAATGAAACAATAAAAACATGCATGTTAACAGTCACCTGTCATGTAAAGTAGAATCATATAAAGATCAAAGACAGTCAGGTTTAATCTGAAATACACAGCAATTTTGTTTAAAATGAGCAATTGACTACTGGAGAAATCTCAGCATTTTTTGTGAATGACAAAAAAAAGAAAAAAAGTACCCCACATGCCCCATATGTGTAGGAAGTTGCTGTTGACGTCATGGAGAAAAGTATGTTTCAAGAAATTTTCAAGTATGCTTTATTTTGAGTTTGGCTTAAAAGCAATTAATACTGCTGTGTGAAAATATCAGTTTCAAAGTTTGCAGTTTAAAAAGTGATAAATAGCTTTTTGAATTTATAATTAAGAAAGTATTTATATTAGAAAACATCAGTCCCTTAAGCTGATTAAGAAACTAACATTTTAGAAAGTTTTGGTAAAAAAGGAAAATTTATTTTTTGTCCATTATTAATGAAGATAAATTAAACAACTATTAATCAAGTTCTGGTAGGGCAGAAGCTATGCATAGAGCAACAGACATTTTACCAACAGTCATTTTGCCCAGTTTTGGACTGTAGGATATATTCTCTTATAATACAGGCCCTCGGGCCCCAATTTGCTTGATGCTTATAAGAAGTTGCCTGTGGCAAGGATTAAATTAAGCACAAAACCTTAAGTTTAGGCATGTAGTTAAGCACTGCCCTTATGAAGGAGCAGAGACACTATTCACACTGATAATAATAATTGGTATAGTATTGATTAAAGAATCTAGCAGAACAATTAACTAATTTAGATATTGCACTCACTTTCCAAAAAAAAAAAATGACTGAATCTTACTCATAGGCTTATGCACAAGCTTTACAGAAATGTGAAAAACACTAATGAAGATGGTAGATATTTCTAGCAACTGACACTATTTGGTTTCCTCCATCTCCAGCCCATGTGTGTGCCTCTTTCCTTCTGGTGCCGGACATGCAGTGGGCATCCCAGGGTGAAGGTGCTGCTGTGGAGGTAGTTGTGGCTCAGATGGGGCTGAGGGATCAACTGGGAGGAGGCTCTGGCCATAGGTGAGCAGCATGGGGAGGGGATGTAGAGGGATGGAGCCCAGTTGGGAACAGAGGTGCTGTGGTGGTGATGGACTAAGGGGAAATAGCCTTTCTCAGGGCTTTTCAAAGTTATGGTTCCTTCTGTGTCTCAGGTGGGTACTTGTCTCTTCCCCTCCTCATCCCAACCTGGGAAGGGGATATGCATGCTCCCACTTGGTTTTGGCTGCCTAGAGACACGGGGTGCTGGCATCACTGCTCTTTGAAGATAGGACACTGTTCCACATACCCAGAGTTTAGTGATGATTATTGCAAGAAATGTGATTAGACCAGATACTGGTAAGCCTCTAGCTGTGGCAGTAAGTTTGTGCAGGCCGGAAAACACTACATAAACACTAGTCATAGAGCTGAGCTCCCACCTTAGCGACCCTTGGCACTGCGCACCCTTGGTTGGGCTGCTTCTGGCATCAATGCTTGTGAAATGAAAGCTGGAGTGTTTCTTCACCATGCTGCAGGCAGTGAAGTGGCACAAACACAGTTTAAAAGTGTTCTTGGGAACGTGAGTCTTTTGCCTGTTGTATTGAGTTTCTGACAAGGTTGAGTCTGACGTGCACCTTGCACACACCATGCCACATTCATGCCTTTGTCACCTGCAAAACAGCAGCTGGGGAGCTGAAGTGATGGCTTGTCTGAGAAAGCCTCAGGAAAGAAAATGGAACAGAAATTTTTCATACACTGGTTCAGTAAAGGCCAGTGGCCAGAAACTGAATTCATATCAAATTAATTTCTTGTGTCAGGTCAGTTTTGAGAGCAGTATGCTGCCTTGCGGCTGAAAACCCAAATCATTTTTCATATTGTTGTATTGATTTATAAAATCAAGCTCCATAGGAACCTGAATATATAGCTATATATCCTCCAGAAACATAGGTAAAATGCAGAAAAATATTTACATTTGGATGAAGTACTACACATGAAAGGAAATTCTAATTGATTTAACTCTATTTTATAATGACAACCCAAACTTGGTTGTTGGGGTTTTTTTTAGCAAAGTAGTTGTCAAGCGTTTTTATAAGATACTTTATTTTTCCTACTTGACTAGGAATAACAGCAACCAAAAAGTATCGAGTTTGTACTTGTAGGATGTGCATAAGGTGAGTGATAAAAGCTTAGTCTTCTTTTTCTTACATATCTTTTAATATATTTAATGTCCTGGAGTACACAGTGGGCCTTGCAAATGCTAGAACTGTAGTCACTAGATTTTTCATTAAACTACAACAGAAAGGAACTTCATCTAAAGATGATGATTCAGTGAGGCTGCACTTTTCTTTAAGAAAAGAACTAAGAACACAGGTTCCCCTCAAATAATTTTAAATTAGTTACATGCCAAAGAAACCCACTATAAGAATATAAACATATAACAATTTCTAGTGGCCTGCTCCTCTGAGAATATTACTCTCTTTGTTTTGCCATTTTAACTTCATTAAAATTGCATTTTGTTTTTATTTGTCATAAAAATGTGAAAGTTTAAATTCCTTCTTTTTCATGCAATGAATTCTATTTAGTTTTGATATTTTCATTTCCCTCACCCCTACACAGCTTGTGATTCTTCTTGTATTACAGAAATAAAACAACTTAACTGATGTTCTCATTTTAGTTTTCTGTTTCAGAGAAAATGTCTCATGATTTTGGTTAAACTTTTTGATGAAACAGCATATCACAAAATACTGCTGTAATAACTCACAGACCTATTTAACTTGCTCTGTAGTCATCTAATACACTTTCTTTCTTGCTAAAATTCTGTTCCTGAATGTCCCCAAGACCCATTTTATCAAGGTTCACTGAAACAATCCCCATCTCAAGTCTAAAGCACGTTGCCTTCATGCCCTAGTGTTTTCCATGACATACGTCCTCCACAGGCACAGTCAGTTTGCACTTTCAGCACCATGTCACCTGCCTTCATCCCAGTCAGCAAATCAGGTAGAACACCAGTGTTTATACACTTAGTGCTTTGCCATGGAAACCCGTCTCTGTAATATTCTGGGAGGTCTAAAAAAGTTTTGGAAGTCTTCTTCTGCCTATACAAAAAGCCCATTACAGTTTGTGGAATAAAAGGATGAATAATGAGTCTCTGATGCCTGTAGAGACTTTTGGGTGTGGCTGCAATGGCAATCAAGCCAGATTTGCAATGGAATTAATTTCCTGGCAGCTCCCATCATTTCCAGGACAACTAATGGCCAGATCAGCCAATATTTATGTTCCTAGCTCCTGCTTAGATAACACAAGCTTGCTCTTGATCTTGAACTGAGGTTTTCTGTCACACTACTGTATCTAATGGCACACTCAGCAGGCAGAGAGAAGAGCTTTCCTCTGCCATCAGCAGGACCTCTGGTGGAACCTGAGCCAATGCACTGGTCAATACAGATGATTTTCTTCTTAAATCACTGTGTACTGCCATCATCTGAAGTAATCAGTATCCTTTGTTATTGGTTTAGGTGCAGGTGTCAATCATCAAAGTAGATGTGACAAACACATCATCGATGGGGATCTGGTTAGGGTAGCAGCTAGTGCTGCGAAATGGATCTGGGAAGTGGATTTTTTCACACTCAAATAATATTTTAAGTGTCTTGTAGAAAATTCTAAGCCATGATTTTTCAAACTTGTTGAAAGACAAGGTGCGTTTTTCTTTTCTTCCCCATTTCCCAACTTGTACTTCTGTTTCTAAATTTCACTTAATATAGTGCTTAAGGAGCTTATAGTGCTGTGTTGAATTCCGTATGTTAAGAACATGAGATAAAAGTGTAAAGAGAATTTTAAAATATTTTAAATAACTGGGAGGGAGGGGTATGAAATAAAGAAAGGTCACTAATTATTTCAGAAGGCTTTAGCATTAAAACAATGTCTTTTCAAAGCAGGTTAGAAGAAGGTGTGACATAAGTGACAGACACCAGATGGCTCCACCTCATTAGAAATCGGACTTTCCCGGAGTTTGAGCAGGAGTTAAGGTGGACCTGGGGGCAAGGACTGTGATCAAACCCTACCTTGGGAGCAGGGTGGAATGGACTTATAAAATCGATTTAGTAAGTTTGCACTTTGTTTGATATACTTCAAATTACAGCTGGGGGGGATATAAAAAATGAAACGTTGAAATTAAGTGAAGAATGTAATTTAATGGCTGAAAAGGATAAGAAACTCAATAATGGAGAGGTCTGAAATTACAGGAGATATGCAAATTCCTGGTTTAAGAGCCAGATTGGACGTACTTGACATATTAATCCTCCTTGACAGATAAAGGTTCTTCCAAATTTAATATTTCATTATTATTATTTTTAATTTAGCCTTTATGGATCTGAATTCATCTTCTGAATGTGAAGTACTTTTCTGCAATTTTATTGACTCCCAAGGAAAACAGTATAGAATATGAACATCAGTAAAATGTAAATGATTATTTTGATTCTGAAAAAAATTGTTGAGCTTCTTTATAAATTTTAATGTCAGGAAATAACATTTGGCTATGTACCTTTTATCTGTTTGTTTCTTCTCATACTGTAAATGAAGGGCAAGAGGTCAACTATTGCAGCCCATTTTGTTATCGTTGTGGTATATTCGGTGTTTTCATAACAGACAGATCCTGAAAGCCTAGGGAATTACATAAGGGTTTTAGATTTGATAAAAATACTTTCCATTGTGCATGAAAGGAATGAACAGTCCCAAGGAAATTCCATATCTACAAATACAAGGATGGTCCTTGGCTGAATGACTGAGTGATGGAAGACAAGTATGGAGGAACAGAGATAGTACAAATTCAGTATGAATATTTCACAAGTGCTGAACTTCTAAATAATGACTTAATTGTTTGATTTTTAAGTGCTAAACACCTGTATAGATATTATACTACATGTTGCATTAAAAAATTTGCAGGGTACAACTCATCCAAAGCTAAGCAATTAGTTAGTTCTTCAGAGAGAAAATGTGGGAGAGAAAATGTCCTCATCTCAAAGAAGTGAGATAGATTTGAGCTAAAGGAGAAAGAAACTAGAGAAATCAACTGGACTGTTAAATTGAGTCATTATGTATTCACTTAATTGAATCAGCTGGTGGTCCTCCTAAAATGCCCACTGCTCACTATCACCCAGGGACCTGATTTGCAAACTTGTACTTCTCATCTTGAGGACAGAGGCTGGGATCTGGAATCAAGTGCCTCAACCCCACAGCTGAACTGCACAAGTTTTTTTTTGGGCTGGAACCCCTTTTTACTCAGATGGTAAATGTTAAAAAAAAAAAAAGGTTGCAGAAAAATGACTGTTTACAACTGTTACCATGTATATATCTATGAATGAGGTGCTGTGGTATTTCCCCCGCAGTTAGGACTCAAATGAAAAGTTAGAAACTAGAATGAAAAGATGTTGCATTCAAAGATATTCCGCTGGAAATTGAGTGTATGAGTTGAGCACATAAAGTAGATTTATATTATTTATTATTAATGTCATAAGCTGAAATAGTAAATAAGCTAATAGAATTTTGACAGATACATTACAAAAGAAGGTCTCCTAAGGAACCTGTCTGCGTGTGAAACCATCTCTGGGTTTAAGGGAATTGCAGACTTACTTTGACAGGATAAGCGATCACTGTATGTTTCCATGGGTCAGACTCAGATCCATTATTCTCTGCCTATGTTGACTTTTAAAGCTGCTTCCTCTGTCTGAGAACTGAAGAAGTGCACATATTGCTCCAAGTGTTTCACTCACCCACAGCTCTTTTGGTTAGGTAGTAAGAATTTTTTCTGCTCTACAAATTGCAACAGTCTTCAGAAATCTGCTGAAAATACCAAGCAGATCCCTGCTGACCTCAGTGAATTTTGCATTTGGTAGGAGCCATATGTACTGCAAATTCTTACACTTAAAATATATAATAAATATACAGCGAGCTCACATAAGAATCAAACAGCTTGATATAGGGTTGTGTGTATTCTAGAATACGGTGTTTGGGAGGGCAAATTGTGGACTCTGTACCTCCTAACATAGACAGAAAACATGAAAAGATGGCTGAAAAAAACCTTAAACCAACATATAACACAAAATTAACATGAACTACATGCCTTAGAAGAGGGCATGGATAGGCAGATTCTGCAGAGAGTTGCTTATCACAGAATAAATGATAGCATCAGAAAGTAATACAGCTCAACAGTACAGGTCATTGACTTAGACTTTTCCACCGGGAATGATTAAAGTGGCATTTAGCTCTACTGGTTGACTCTCTAGGGTACTGAAAAACATCACATCAATACAAATCTGCTTACCTCCTCGCATAAGGAATGATGTCATGGAAACATAAATAAGTTGCTGACTTCCAGCCTGAGGAATAACAGCAGCATTTTGGATTTCAGGAAAAGAATGAGTGGCACAGTGGAAGACAAAATGAATGAACTAATCAGGCCACCTCCGATTTACATTGCATTCAGATATGCTCTCTTGCAAGTGCATCGGGGCACTGAAATTTCATTCGTATGCATGGGTGAAAAAGAAAACTGCTGCTTCTCAAAACATCAATTTTGAAAAAGCCACCTGTAAAAAAGTAATATAAGAGATAAGAGAGGAAATGCTGGAGGGGTCTCTATAGATACTTCAAGTGCAGCAGGGAGCATTGTTAGGGCTTGTTTTGTCAGTACATACACAAGGGCTCGGTTTCTCAGTAGATACATAAACAGTGTATGATGTATTGAACAATATATCTACCTCTGCAGGAAAAATTATAATTATCAATGATTCTGAGTGGGCTGTGCCTCTTCAGGCAAGGTCAACATCTAAGACATCACTCAGCTCCTGTATGATACCATTCCAGTAAAAAGATTAAGTGGGACTGAGAACTAAATTAAATAGACTTAATCATCTTTTTTACAGGCAGATTTTGGATTAAGAAACACACTACTCTTTTCACATGTTACAAATCTAAAATAGAAAAGGTCAGTGAAGGATATCCTTTTAGGAAATTTAATGATTTCATTTTTCTCTGTTATTCCAGGCCTCCCAAATGAAAACAACAATGTATTTTCTTACGGTAAAGTGTGACTTAGTTAAAGAATGCTATTGGCTTCTGTTATGTAGCAGAACTATACTTTCACACAAGCACTGAGTGAAATTCTGTGGGTCTTATAAACCATATATATGTATAGATATGCAACTCAAATGTCCTTAAGAAATCAGTCACTGTTTTTATTACTGAGGTGGGAGGGGAATACTTTGAAAATCACTTACGGCAGATACTTTTGCTGGAGACATCCAAAGGGTGTCTTATCCCTTTCCTGTGTGATCAGAAAATCGAATGGTGTTGCTTTAAAGAAAAATGAAAAAGAAAAAAGGAATTTGTATATTACATTTAAAAAATTCAACTAATTATTCCTTTTGATAAAAAAGCAGGATAATTTTTCCAAGAAATATATATTGCTTTTGCAATTTCACTAATAGTACAGGGCAAAAATAGTAGCCAGCTGGCAAGTGACACCACCAAGGCATGGTAATTTTTGTATTTCAGGAGACAAGCAATAAGCATGAGCTAAATTTAGAGAGTATGAGTAATATACTCTGGATTTGGAATTAAAGTTTCTTGTACATAAAGATTTCTGCTGTCATTGCAACTTAATAAAGCCATGAAAATGCAAATTCTTCTGCACTTGAATAATATCAGATTAGAGAGATGACATCTCTACATAAGTTTCTTCAGTACTGATCTTTGTAATTCTGTAGTGGGTTAACTTTGAAAACCAAAAGTAAGCCTCATTAATGCAGGAAATGTTTTTAGATATTTTGAAGAAGTCAGTACTCTAGGATGAGATGAGGAAAAAACCAGCCAACTACAGAGGAGTCCCATCTATGCATAGACCTACCTGCTCTCTGTAACCATTGGTGAAGTTTCACGACTGCTGGGTTCTATTTAATCTAACATAGAGTTTCAATCTGAAAATGAAAAAAGCAAAGATCTTGTTGCCTATTTGGTGTAGCTGATATTTCTTAAGGAAACTCTGAAAGTCTATTAAAATGTTTATAACTTGGACTCTCCTTAATGATCTCGACAATTATGTCAAAAATGGTGAGAAAAATAACACTTTAGTGTAGTTGAGTTCTATTAAACAAATATTTTGTTGTGGAATAGTAACTTTCCTGTGCAAATTCAACAAACTATTGTATAAATGATAGTGGAAGTACGTGTAAAATGCAACTTTCTTCTGTGGGAGAAATACCCTCACACTGAAAATGTGATCCTTTATGGCTTAACAACGTAGCTATCATTCTCACTATCAGTACAGTGGCATTGAACGTACCCTCAGCAAGTCTGCCGACACCAAGCTGTGTGGGGTGGCTGACACCCTGGAGGGTAGGGATGTCATCCAGAGGGACATTGACAGGCTGGAGAGGTGGGCCCATGCCAGCTTCATGAAGTTCAACAAGACCAAGTGCAAGGTCCTCCATCTGGGTCAGGGCAATCCCAAGCACTGATACAGGCTGGGCAGTGATTAGCTTGAGAGCAGCCCTGAAGAAAAGGGCTTGGGGGTGCTGGTGGATGAGAAGCTCAACATGAGCCATCAGTGTGCACTTGCAGCTCAGAAAGCCAATCATGTCCTGGGCTGCATCAAGCAATGTGTGGCCAGCAGGTCAAGGGAGGTGATCCTCCCCCTCTACTCCACTCTTGTGAGACCCCGTGTGGAGTGCTGCAACCAGTTCTGGGGCCTACAGCACAAGAAAGATGGACGTGCTGGAATGTGTCCAGAGAAGGGCCATGAGGATGATCAGAGGGGTGGAGCACCTCTCCTGTGAAGACAGACTGAGAGAGTTGGGGTTGTTCAGTCTGCTGAAAAGAAGGCTCCGAGGAGACCTTATTGTGACCTTCCAGTATCTCAAGGGGGCCTACAAGAAAGCTGGTGAGGGGCTTTTGGGGATGTCATGTAGTGATAGAACTAGGGGTAATGGATTGAAGTTAGAGATGGATCGGTTCAGACTGGATGTTAGGAAGAAGTTCTTCACCATGAGGATGGTGAGACACGGGCACAGGTTGCCCAGAGAGGTGGTGGAAGCCCCATCCCTGGCAGTTTTTAAGGCCAGGCTGGATGGGGCTCTGAGCAGCCTGATCTAGTGGAGGATGTTCCTGCCCATGGCAGAGGGGTTGGAACTAGATGATCTTTAAGGTCCTTTCCAGCCCTGACAATTCTATGATTCTACGATTCTCTCACTTCTTGTGTTCGGAGGTGTAAGGCTACAGTTTGTGTGTCTGTAGGCAAGAAAGCAGTCATAGGTATTGTTTGTTTGATTTGGGTAGAGTCTTAGAGATGCCTCTTGTTCTACCCTACCGCTCTCTGGAGATGTTCTTCCCAGGGGAAATGAGTGTGTTTCAACCAATTGGGATATGTAAACCAGGAGAAATTACCTTCTCCACATACATATGCATGGGAAATTAAGGCTTTTGCCTTACTGAGTGGGTGGGAAGAGCAGGAGAATCTTCTGCTGAGCTAAGTATGGACAACATGACTTCGAGGAAACATAAGAACTGAGGATAGGAATAAAGTCTGCTAGATGTGGGTCTTTATCAGATAGATCAAGAACTGTTGACCTTCCTCTACTTGACCTAACCTTTTCCAGCTCACCCTCATTTCTAGGTGTAGCATACTGTTGGTTGTAAATTCAATCCATAAATCTCTAGGTGTAATGTAGAAGTAGTTCCAGAATCCACTGTTGTCAGCCCCAGCAAGCGTGCAAGACAGTTGTAGTCTGTAAACCAAAATGAATTACCACTATATTAACTTTGGTTGTAGAAGAATGGTAATACTTATCTTCTAGCTAATTGATAGCCGCTAAGATGACAGCCAAATTAGTCCACAATGGAAGTGCACAGCACTTCATTGCTCTTGGATCTATTCAAAGAGCTCAGTTATGTTGCAGTAAGACCAGTGTTGAATTCTAATGACTGCTAGTACAATAAGGGGATGTTTTGATTAAGTCTGTCACATACTCTTCTTCCAGTATATTTGGTTTAATAAAAGAGGTTACTGATCTTAATAAAATATGTTATTTGGAGCAAGCTTTCCTTGAATCCTATGGATTTTGGGTATGTTTCCTCTTGCTGAAGTTTAGGGTGAGGTACGTCAGAAGGAGCTCAAGCCTGTTTACTGACTTGCACTTGTATTCATGCACTTGTTCACCTAGTTCTTACTGGTTTAGTTTTCAGCTAGGAAAAGATAGAGAAAATATCATGAATTACCACATCTTGACCGATAGGGACATAAACCTAGGTTTTATTCATATAGTATGCTGATGATGCAAAATTTGCAGCTAGAAGAGTTACAAGAGAGCATTATTTGTGAAAGTTTCTAGCTGTAGTGTTATAATTGCATATTCCCTCACAGTGAAAAAGTCTTTCCTAATAATTTGTGGAACCTCCTATGTTCCAGCTTGTACCCGTTGCCCCTTGTCCTGTCATTGGACGCTGCTGAAAAGAGCCTGGCTCCATCCTCCTGACACTCACCCTTGACATATTAATAAACATTTATGGGATCACCCCTCAGCCTCCTCTTCTCCAAACTAGAGAGACCCAGCTCCTTCAGCCTTTCCTCATAAGGGAGATGTTCCACTCCCTTCATCATCTTTCTGGCTCTGTGCTGGACTCTCTCAAGCAGTTCCCTGTCTCTCTTGAGCTGAGGGGCCCAGAACTGGACACAATATTCCCAATGTGGCCTCACCAGGGCAGAGTAGAAGGGCAGGAGGACCTCTCTCTACCTACTAGCTACTCCCCTTCTAACACACCCCAGGATGCCATTGGCCTTCTTGGCCACGAGGGCACATTGCTGGCTCATGGGCATCCTGTTGTCCACTAGGACCCCCAGGTCCCTTTCCCCTACACTGCCTTCCAGCAGGTCTGTCCCCAACCTATACAGGCACATGGGGTTATTCCTTCCCAAGTGCAAAACTTTACACTTGCCCTTGTATCCATATAACAGACTTCTTAGTTTGTTATCTGCCAGGATTTCTTGAAGCACCAGTTTACCAGATTCCTCAGCATCATCAATTTTCATCTCAAATCCTCATTGATTTTCCCAGATTGAAATGAAGCCAAGTTTTAATCAGTGTCAAAATACAATTCCTTTCCTAAGCCAAACAGAACACCGAAATCACAATACCTATTTTAATAGAAAAGCTACCTACTGAGCAGAACTGATTGTAAAAAAATGACAATATGGGAAGCAATACATTTCAGCTGAGACCTCAAATCAAAATATTCTAGAAAAAGAAGGCAGAAACGAAGAATGACAAAATGCACTTTTCAGAGGGTAGTTTTAAAATGTTATTCCATGCTGATTTTTATTCCACAGGTTTCTTATCTGTCAAAGGATTGCACATCTGCTTAATTTTAAATATGAGCAAAGCTATTGGTGTTCTTGGCATTAAGTGTAAGCAGAAGACTTTTTAGACCTTTTTAAACTATAGTTTAGGGCTGCTCAAAGTATATGTAGGAAGCTGCAGGATATTTTTTAGGACATATAAACCTTTTATGGATAAGAGTGTACTACCTAATGCAGCTTAACTGAATTTTAATAAGTGTAACTGAATTACACCTAGTCTTTAAAAATTCATTAAAACAGCAAGAAACCTGAATAATAATTGTAATTTTACATTAGTTCTGTCTCTGCATCCTTATCAAGCACTTTGTTTTCTACTACTCTCTACATTCTCCCAAGAAGGGAGATCTTATGCTCTCTGAGCAGAAGATGCATTAGTTTCTAATTTGACAGACAGCCTCTCTGCTGTTTACTGAAAATATTTTTCGTTGAGGAGTGAATAATTATTTCCAGCTAGGGAAATTATGGGTTGATTTCTGATCTCTAATTTCATACTAGTAAAGTATAACATTGCCATATAAAAATGTCATAAGTCTGCAGACATTTTTCTATCATTGTAAAAAATACAACCTTCTCTCCAAAAGACAATCACAGCAGAGAAATACAGAAATTCACCAGAGCATGCAAATGATTCAAGAAAATACTTACAGAGCAGAAAAACTGTGAACAGATTCTTCTGCATCTGTGTTTATATCAAAGTGCTGTAAATAAATGCAGATTACGTCAATTCAAATATGCCGCTTTGGCATCATGTAGCATGTAGAGCACTGATTTTAAATCAAGTCTAGCTGACGTTGCAAGGAGTCAGTCGCTGCATAAAGACATTTGTCACAATAGGAAGGCAATCAAAGAAATATATCTGATTTACAATCAGGTTGAATTGTAGAATAGAGAAGAAACACCTTAACTAAAAGTTTTCTTTTAAAAAAATGAGCTAATTATCTCTTTAAAAAAAGCTAATTCCTCTGCAGTCTTTGAAAATCTCTGGATTCAAAGATCAGAAAATCCTGTTTCCAAAGGGAGATAAACAAACCCTCTGATGTCAGTGCAAAGAATCCTCCAGACTCGGAGTGTCGTGACAAGTCTTTTGAGAAGCAAGCACATGAAGTTTGCCTGTGCTGAAGGGAAGCACACGCTAGATCTGCCTCAGCACTTGGTGGCTACTGTCATGTCACTTTTGACTGTACCATGGAAAAGATTGATGATCATTGACTCAATCTATGATATGGCTGTGCCCTGCTGCAGCACCCTGCTGGGTACGGCAGGTTGAGCCAGCTTCTTAGATACATTTTGCCACCTGTGCAGAGCATCATGCCAAAGTAAGGGTTAGTTGCTGCAGGATTAAAGCCATCTTGGATATGTCTTCTTTAGGTGGTGGTCACAGTGACTGGAATTCATCCTTGACCAGACATTGACACCTGCATCTGAGCTAATCACTTGGTGCTCCCTAGGTTATTAGTCTCCATTATAGTCAGAGAAGAAAAATGGACAGTTTCAGAGCACAATTTATCTTATGCTAAAGTAGTCATTGGAGGTAGGTGAGATGAATCACATGCCACAAGTACCTCTTTTGGTCTGTCAATTAAAGCAGATTAGGTCTGAGCACCAAGCCCGAAGATTTCTTGAGGCGGGTGAGACAAATCTTCCCTCCCAGGCTGCAGAATGAGAGTGCTTAGGAGAGGAGAGTACCTCCTGAAATCTTTAGGTGGATAAGCATATTACTGTTTTCTGGACCAGTGAAGGACACAGAATCACTGAATGTCAGGGGTTGGAAGGGACCTCAAAAGATCATCTAGTCCAATCCCCCTGCCAGAGCAGGATCACCTACAGTAGGTCACACAGGAATGTGTCCAGGCAGACTTTGAATGTTTCCAGAGAAGGAAGCTCCACAATTTCTCTGGGTATCCTATTCCAGTGCTCTGTCACCCTCACAGTGAAAAAGTTTTTTCTAACATTTTTGTGGAACCTTCTATGTTCCTGCTTGCACCCATTGCCCCTTGTGTCATACATCACTGAGAGGAGCCTGGCTCTGTCCTCCTGACACTCACCCTTTACATATTTATAAATATGAATGAAGTCACCCCCCAGCCTCCTCTTCTCCAAGCTAGAGACCCAGCTCCTTCAGCCTTTCCTCACAAGGGAGATAACTCAGAAACCCAGCTCCTTAAGCCTTTCCTCACAAGGGAGATGTTTCACTCCCTTAATCATCTTTGTGGCTCTGCGCTGGACCCTTTCTTGAATATTAACCAACTATCTTGGGCCCCTTTATCTTCTAGTACCCTATCCCATAGGATTTCCCCAAGGAATTGCTTGAAAAGGGCCAAGCTTGCCCTGCTGAAGTCCAGAGTTTCGATCCTAATTTGAAGTCTATTCCTACCTCACAAGATCCTAAACTCCACCATCTCATGGTCAGCTACACAATTTCTCTGGGTATCCTATTCCAGTGCTCTGTCACCCTCACAGTGAAAAAGTTTTTTCTAACATTTTTGTGGAACCTTCTATGTTCCTGCTTGCACCCATTGCCCCTTGTGTCATACATCACTGAGAGGAGCCTGGCTCTGTCCTCCTGACACTCACCCTTTACATATTTATAAATATGAATGAAGTCACCCCCCAGCCTCCTCTTCTCCAAGCTAGAGACCCAGCTCCTTCAGCCTTTCCTCACAAGGGAGATGTTTCACTCCCTTAATCATCTTTGTGGCTCTGCGCTGGACCCTTTCTTGAATATTAACCAACTATCTTGGGCCCCTTTATCTTCTAGTACCCTATCCCATAGGATTTCCCCAAGGAATTGCTTGAAAAGGGCCAAGCTTGCCCTGCTGAAGTCCAGAGTTTCGATCCTAATTTGAAGTCTATTACTACCTCACAAGATCCTAAACTCCACCATCTCATGGTCGCTAAGGCTGTCCTCAACATTCGCTGCTTCAACAAGACCCTCCTCATTGGTGAGTATAAGATCCAGCAGCACTCCTCTCCTAGTCAGCTTATCCACCATTTGCATTAAGAAGTTATCATCAATGCACTGGAGGAAGCTCCTGGACTGCAGTTGGCTGGCTGTGTAGGCCTTCCAGCAACTATCTGGGTAGTTAAAATTTTGCATGAGAACCAAGACCTGTGATTGAGAGGCTGCTGTCAGCTGCCTGTTGAAGGCCTCATCGACTTCCTCATCCTGATCAGGTGGCCTGAAGTAGACACCCACCACAATATGACCCACAGTAGCCTGCCCCTTAATTCTTACCCACAAACTTCCAACTTGTTCCTCCTCCATACCTGGACAAAATTCAATACATTCCAGTTACTCTCTCACATAAAGAGCAATTCCTCCACCTCACCTTGTTGGCCTATTTTTACTTAAAAGAACATAGACATTCATGACCACAATTCAGTCATGTGAGCTGTCCCACCATGTCTCTGTACTTGCCACCAGGACCCTGCTGTGTTTGTATTATGGGAGTTTGTTTTCCTCAGTGGACAAAGCATAAGGTTGTCTGTTTGAATGTGTAACCCATGGGGCATCAAATGCATTGACACTGGGAATTGAGAAGACATCATTGAAGATCAGTGCTATGGTGAGGTACAGAGCCATTTGAGTCAGGCTGACTCCCTTGGACTCTTCCAATCTCTCTATCTCATGCACAGGTGTGTGTGTAGGCTGTACAGGAGAAAAGAATGATTATGTCAAAGAAAGGAGGAGCTTTGTGTTTAACTTTGTATAACACAAATTTTTATGCCTTTTTCTGTAGCATCTGCTACTTCCTGCAACTGGAGACAGTGATCCCAGACAGGACGATAATGAAAAGTCCTTTTAGTCAGATCTTCAACAGGATAAGACATGTTGGATGTTCTCTGAGGAAGAGTTTCTAAAAAAAAATAATCTTTTCCTGAATTCACCTCTATCTTCATTTCCCATCCTAATTGCTAAAGTTGAACGAAGGTCACACATAACAAAGCATCTGCACATTGGAATCTCATCTACTTTCCAAACTCTGTAACGAGCTGAATCTCATAAAAGATATTACTTCATCCTCGCTGCCTCTCATGTGTTTTCTGTTACATGTTTACAGACAAATGCACTGCTCTGATTTCAACTAGTTCATCCACAAGTCAACCAGGCAAGAATCATCCCCATTTGCAGAGGAAGTTGAAGCAGTGTGAATAATAGGCAAATCCATGCACAAAATTTTTCTGTTTTCCTTTTGGCACCTTCATGAAAACTGGATGATGTCTAATGCAAAAATTGCAGCCAGCACAACACTAAATGAAGAAATCCTTATTTGTAAAAAATTGCCCTTTTTCCTAGAATGATATATATGCATATTTTTTGAGCTTAGTTATTTAGAGCAGAAGGAAATATATTTAAGTAGAAATATTTTCAAGTAAAAATGCAAAGTAGAAAGTTAAGTTCCAAATCTCAGCACATGAGAAATGCACTCTCTAGTTTATATTTCTAGTTGTCAAAAAATAATATTGAGTAAAGACTCCCTAAAAAACATACATATTATGTTTTTACCCGCTTAGGAAGCAGTTTGGATTAGAGTTATTCCTAACAACTTTAAGTAGCATTATTTTGGAGATATTATGGCCCATGTTTTCTTTTCAAGGCAAAGATACAGAGGATGGTAAGTAAGAAGCTGAGGGTTTGAATCAAGCATGGTCTGAGACTAGGTCAGCTCTTGGTCCTTAACCCTACTTAGCCCAAAGAAAATAAATATTAGAACTGTTTTTTGGTACTGAAAAATAAACCCCCACTATATTTCTTTAGTATGCTAAATATTTCTGGGCCCTTAAGTCTACTAGGTCTTTTAAGATTTCAGCTTGCTTTAGCATATTAAAAGGCTTCACTTTGATAAACAGTGAAATTCCTGCCAAAATCTGTGAAATTGTTCCTCAATTCAAGAGCATGTGTTGTTTTGTGAAAAAGCTAGAGAATTCCTCTTTCTTGAGGCTGAGGGGAGACCTTATCACCTTCTACAACTACCTGAAAGGAGCTTGTAGCAAGGTGAGTGTCCATTTCTTCTCCCATGTAACAAGCAATAGGAAAAGAGGAAATGGCTGCAAGTTGTACCAGAGGACACAGACTGGATATCAGGAAAAAAATTATTCACAGAAAAGGTTGTCAAGCATTGGAAGAGGCTGCCAGGAAAGTGGTTGAGTCATCATCCCTGGAGGTATTTAAATGACACATAGATGCAGTGTTCAGTGACATTATTTAGTGGTGGACCTGGCATTACTAAGGTAATGGTTTGACTTAATCATCTTAAAAGTCTTTTCCAACCTAAATGCTTTTCTGATCCCAGAGATGCTTCCAAGAGCCTTTATTCCTGTAACTCCACATTGAAACCCACGTAACTGTGCTGGCCCTGCATTAGGTAAACCAGCATATCTGTTTCACTGATACTTTAATATCCTAATTGGCCTCAGAGAAGTAATACTGTCATTACTTAAAATAAACCTCCTTCTCCTGTCCCTATCTCTCCTCTTTCTCCTCCCTGCTTTTCTGTCCTCACCCGTGACCACTTTCCCAACAGTTTCTCAGCTGTTCCTGGGACCTTGTAGCATCTGTTCTCATTAGAAGGTTTTGCCATGTGTTTGAAATTAATATTTCTTGGACAATGATTTGCAGAACAGCTGAGCATATAGTTTGCATACGACAGACCAGTTTCAACGCCACTCATACTTTTTCAGCCTCCTCCCTCCACGTGGTTTGTCACAGATAAAAAGATGATGGAGTTAAACAATCTTCACCAGGCTGATTTTGAGCTGCTTTTTTGAAGTAGGCCAACCCTAGGAGACAAGTAATATGTTTTTGTAGTTATTTTTTATGAAATGAGCAGGGATATGGAAAAGTATCTGCAAATTTCTGGGTTTCAGAATTTTTAAGACATGATAAACATTCTTGTTATACATGAATAAACAATGACCAGTGGTTCTCCATAAAAGCCACTTTCATCTGACATTTACTCATGTTTAATTCAAAGGAGATGATTTAACATTATAAAATGCTGTGTTTGTAACATATATTTATAGTGATTTTTCTTAGCATGTTTTGATAATTTTTGAGAAAGATCTTTGCTGAGAGATTTGCTATCACACCTGTAAATTCTGATCTGCATCTCAGTATACAATCATACGTACACTGTCCTAGAGTAATAGAGACAGATACCAAGTGGTCTCTCTTTTGTTGGCTGAACATTTGGTGACCTGCACAGATCATCAGCATTTAAATCCTGAAGAACATCTGCAGATGATTTTCAAAAACATTTAGAGCAACTGTTATCCTCCTGCATTCAAAGCATGACACAAGCCATAGGAACACAGTTCTGGAAATGGGCTTCTAAAAGTATTTTAAATATATTTTTATTCTTTCTCAGCTGTAAAACTGAATGCCTGCATTATGACATGGCTAGTTCTGCAAAGAAACCATAACGATTTTTCAAAAGTAACACAAAGGATCTTGCTATATACTAAAATAAGCAAAGTATTCAGTCTCCTTCATCTTGGTACTTTGCTGTGCAGAAGCGATTGATGGGTCTTATTGGGAAGCTAATAAAATCACTTGCCCAATGGTTTAAAGCTGCCATTTGAGATTTCGCAGTTCTATGACATTTCAATTTTTAAATTCAGTTAATTAAAAAAAAATATAGAATAAAGAACTGGTTCAAAATAGAACATTTTACATCTTGAGATGAGAAACAGTATTATATTTTATAAATAATAATGAATTGATCAAAGCATTGGAATGTCAATGACCTGCAGGGTCAGGAGGACAGGAAGAGCAGAGGACAGGAAGGATGCAATTAATGATAATGAGTTCATGCTAAGTTTTTACAATATTTATTCTCTCAGATCTTCTATATAGAGATCAGAAAGCCTCCTAATAAAATCATATATTTCATAGTAGAGTCACATCACTGAGAATTATTCCAAAAAGCCCAAGTTAAAATGTCATGTTAAAATAGGAATTGAAGTATTTTTAAAGTGGTGAGCTGATTTTTTCACTCTCTTAAATGAATAACTTCTCCTAGACTCTTAAAAATACTGAAGAATATCTTGAGTCCTGTTGACTTCATGCATTCAGCAGTGAGCGACCCTGATGTTATAACCCAAATTCAAATCTCATTTGATTCCTTAACTGAAATAATTTAAATAGATAGATCTTTCAGATCTGTCCTGAAGGGACTATTGTGGGTGATGACCAGGACTGAACCAGAGGTGAAATATTGCATTCATATGAAGGATTGGCCCTGAAGGCTAGGCTGAAAGTCACTGTAAAGACAATTATGAGGACAAACACAAAGAAAAATACTCTTTTTTATGTGTATGTCTTTCTCTTATAGGCCTGACCATGTGATTATGTTGTGGTCTCAGGAGAAAAAAAATACTTTTCTATTACCAGTAAAATCTTGGTTTCTATTTTTTGAAGAGGACTTTGAGAATGAAAGTCATTTGATCTAATGATAGAAGATTTTAAATGGCTCACAGAAAATGTATCATTTGCTGCAACAGCAAGGAAAGGAAGCCACATATTTTGTATGCACTTTTGCTGCATTTTTGAAAAGAAGGAACAAAGTATTTCTATAATGAAGGAAATAAAAGGACAAAATGGCACATTCTGAACTAGTAAGAAAGATAGCTTAAAAAGTGACTTTTTTCTACAGAATTTTGCTAAGACTCATAGACTATGGCTGCCTATGAGAAAAATGTCATTTAAAACACAAAGAGGTACAAGAGGCAAATTATGAATACTAGTGCGTTCATTTACATGGCCGTACTGACATCTCAAAGAGGCAAAAGGATTAGGTGGCTTATCTTTTTCTGAACAAAAAGTTAAATAGGAGTGTAATTGCTTGAGCAAATCGTTGCCTGAAACAAGCTTGGATGAACTGTGTGTTTTCTTAGAGCAGAAGCTGGCCTGAAGGTTCTGAGAAAAAATGGACTAGCATTTTTCTGGTGTTGATAGTGTCAGTTAATTCCAAACTCTATCAAAATCCAAACTAAGACATTTCTTACACTGTGGGACACAACAAGGTTGTTAGACATCCCTGGGAATTTATTTTATTAATGTGTACGTCAGAGATTCATCTGGGTGTATCACTTCTACAGGAAACAGCAAATTAACACACTCCAGATCTCTCAGAGAGATTAAATTCCCAGTGCTTCTTCATGCTTATTTTATCTGAGATTAGATCATTTTTTAGTAAACATAGAGGGAGATTCAACACTGAGAATTGGCTTTCTGAGTGAGTTATACTCTGAAATGAAACAAAAAGAAAAGAGGCTCTCCATCCAAAGCACAGTCTTAAAATGAAATCTCCAAAATAACAGGAAGTGTGAGATGAAGAAACCCTGTTAGGCAGGAAAGCAGAAATGAGCTACAAAGGGAACTTTTCCTTGAGTCATTCCTAACACTAGTTACTCATGGTGTGATGCAGTGAATGCAGCTCAGCCTTGGCAGGCAGTGATCTTTCTGGCAGGGAGGTATCCTCCTCATTTAACTCTGAGCAAACATTTCTGCACCAGCGGCAGTACTTAGGGGTTTTGGCTGGGGGAAGGATCTCAAGACGAAATTTTCTAATATATATATGGCCATACTATTTTCTAGTAATTTTCTTATTGTGTGTATGTGCACACGTGTCCATGACAAAGAACACAACCGAGGCTTGACAGAGCAGAACTAAAAGAAATAAACATAGTATAGGTTATCCAGGGTAACATATTTATTTGTTACATAAGGGAAAACAGGAAAGAAAGGCCCACTACCTTGTAATTGTTCTTTTTGCTTTCTTTGAAGGGTCCCTTCTCATGATTTCAGTGTGTTTCTGCAAGCCTGGCGATAACCGGCAAAACTCCTGCTGAGAGCTACTGAGCCAGGACATGAATGTCTGAGAACACTCTGATGCTCTACTAAACTGTGTATACGTGGAAAATTGATATATTTTGGAAAAAGCTGTTACTTCTTGTAACAGGCTTTGATGAAGTTTATGGTTACCTTTGTAAGCCAGGGGTAAGCCACTGTTACGTTATATTTTCTTGTATGTCACCATTAAGATAGTAATACAAAGATTTTAGAGAGGGGTTTATAAATACCAAGTGGAGACAGATGGAAAAAGCTGTTACTTCTTGTAACAGGCTTTGATGAAGTTTATGGTTACCTTTGTAAGCCAGGGGTAAGCCACTGTTACGTTATATTTTCTTGTATGTCACCATTAAGACAGTAATACAAAGATTTTATAAATACCAAGCGGAGACAGACCCCACTGTCCCAAACATAAGAGTTGCTCTTTTTATACCATTTGCTTTTCAAGTTTTGTCAGTGCAAGAGGTCTTCTACCACCTCTTGATTTCAGTCCCCTGTAAAAATACAGAAAAGACAGAAAAAAGTTTAAGAGAAGATTGCTTGTTATCAGTTTTTTGGGTTTTTTTTGGTTTTTTTTTTTGGTTGGAGAGCTGTCCTTCACATAAATGAATATTTTTTACATATCCAATGAGGCCTTTGGGAATGTCCCTGCAGTGCACGTAGTGCATACCTGGTGTATGAACACTGCAAACAGCAGAGCCTGAACTGGAGATTGGAGCTGGAAGTCTTCAAGCTTGCCTCCCCATTTGTTACGGTATTTCCATGGCAACTGAGTGCTATAAAAAGATTCTTGCTAAATACATTGTTTGTGCTCTTTTCTTGCTTTATATTCCCCTCTTCTAGTTATCAATTACTATAAAAAAATAGTCTGCCATATTGTTTCATTTATTTACACTTACGAAAGTGGCTTTGTATTTATTTTGTTATTATTAGCAGCATCAATTTTAACTGCTCACATTACCTGGAAAGAGAGAAATGTAAATGATGAGTCACTGTGGCAAATAAAAATGTAAATTCTACCAGTGAAAAAATAAAAAGTCAAGGTGAATATGTATACTGGAAAGTATCAGACACAGATGTTTTTGTTCATATAGATTTATTTTTCATGCTCAGTCTGTCATTTGCTGTTAGCTGTCCTATATGATCCCAGTTTAGCTTCTATTCAGATACAACAAGACAAATCAGATGTGGCAGGGTTTCCTCTTTATGCACTGCTTGTGAGAGTCTGCATGCTTTCAGGCAGGCAGCAAACAGTGGCAGTGTAAGTCAGAAATGACACGTCAAAAAAAGTTCAAGGAGTGCTGTTCAACGTGCTCTTTATCTGGTAAGAAACCCCAGCTCCACTGGTATGCCAATGGCTAGCGGTTAGGTAGTGAACCACCACTGCTCAGCTGGGGAGCATCCAACCCTGCTCAACCCCCAGACACAACCACATGCTGGGAAGGAATATTATTTAATGAAAACTGGATTGCATCTGAAGTCTCACTCTAACGAGTGGCAGTCAAACCCACCACAAGAATGAGATATGCCTCCTCTTTCTCTCATACAAATTGTCAGGGCCATGCATGATGCAACTAGGTTGATATACAGAGACTAGTTACAGGTATATTGTAAAATCTGCAAGATTATTTTACCTTAAAGCCCTGTTGCAATAATATACTTCAGAACATGATTCAGTAGAACCCATGCCATATGATTGATATGGGCTTAAAATTAGCCAGCCAAACACTTAGATAGTTTGTGGATTTTTTCAATCAGTTTCATATAGTTTGTTTTCTGATTATGTGTTTTAGCCAGGTGAAGTAATTAAGTTTTAAACCTGATGTTGAAGCATTCCAACCAAAAACAGTTTATCCACTGATTTTAAATTGTTTCACTCTGCATAAGTAGATAAAATCTAAAAAACTATTCCTAAGAAAAATCTCAGTGGACATGAATGAGCGGAGAGACAGTGTCCATTGGTAGATATAAAATCTTGCAGACAATCGACTAAATAAATTAGTAAAGTAATTAGTACGATCAAATGTTCAGCTAAACTTGTTTTTCATGAGACAATATAATACACAAAGATATTTTAATTTTTATTGCTTTAATTTAAATGGTAGTACTATACGAAACAACATTATTGGAAAGAAAAATACATAAATGAATGTCCTGCAACAAATCCCAGCAATGGTCAATGATGGAGATAAAAGAGCTGAAGTCTTGGGTAACCCCTCCTCTAACAAAGGGAGTTGGGATGGACGTTATGCACAGCCTTGCCCCTGTCATGTCCTATGTATTTTGGAAGAACATAAAGATGAAATGAGCTTTTACTTACTTCCTGTGTTCTACTCTCATGTTAGGGTACCTTGGCTTCCTAATATAAAGTTTACTTACTGTGCTGGAGTCATACCAGGTTTAGAGATTGCACTCAAGTGAAGAAGAAGTAGTGAGGAACACAGTGTCAGGAATAAAGTATGACCCTGCCATGGCAGTTCGTTTTCTTTCTGAAGCTAAGACTTGCTATAGCATAGGATTGTTCCAGACTCACCTTATACATACAGGAAGAAGGTATTGCAGCCACACAGCAATGCTGGGTAACAGGAGGAAGCCCTTCAGCCAGAGTGACATTCCCTTGCTGTCCTCTGCTCCTGGAATAGCAAAAATCAGCCAAAGTGGAAAATCTGGCCTTTTAAGGTTGCTACTAGTTTTGCTGTCACTGTTTTCTACCAGATCATCTTTTCACAAAACAGATTTTGTGCTGCTTTGTGGGTCTCTGAAACACATACAGTCTTAGGAGCAATAGGACAAAATTAGCAGAAAAAGACAGATAAAAGAGATTTTTACTGGAAGCAGCTTGTGATGTGTGTTTCACTGTCAGAAGAGAAAATTTATCCTATATTATGTTATTCAAAAGAATCAGGGCAATGGCTTTCTTCAGACTTGATTTTATTGTTTCTAAACCATATGCGTACTATACAACTAATATTGAATTTTCAACATATACGGATTGAGCACTTTAAGATTCTGGAGTAAATTCCGTACCAGTACAATCTTTACTTCCACAAATTAACAGTATGGTGAAAGAGGTGCAGTAAGGAATACAAATCTTCTAAATAGGAACTCAACACTTTTTAAATCAAACGTCTGCAACAATAATATCCTGCAGAGTGGAGATGTTGCATCATCCACTGGGTCAAGGGAGATGAGATAGATTGTTCCAGTTGATAGTAGGGCCTACAACATTGTGTTGATGTGTGGCTGGGAATTCTTTCAGCTTTAGTAATCCAAAGCTTAAGCTTACAACATGAGTAAACGAAAGAGAGAGAGATGCTTTTGCTGAGTGATTTGTGCCACCTGAAGAGAAGTAGGATGGATTGCCCTTGGATGTGCTTCTCTTTCTCCCCGGATACATATGGAGTCTTAAATGATAAACATAGATCTACTCTCTGATGTTTAAGTGCCCAACAGCACTGCTATGCAATCACAATCATAGCAATCATTCTGACAGGGCTCTTCCAGACCTAATCACTCGCTGGCTAGGATTGGAACTGGCTTATTTGGTTAATATTTTATATTATTCTAATTTAGAAGAGAAGATCATATATTTGTACGTAAAGATTAACAGCATGATGTTTGTGCCTTTTCATTTAAAGCATTGCCAAAACTTCAGTCAATGAAATAATAACTCAGCAAGATTTGTTGTACTTCAACTCCTATAGAAGCAACACATGCTGCGCGACAGCTCCATTACAAAGTGCCAAATTGAGTAATTATGTTAATTATTACCCAAGCTACTCACCCTCTCAGTTTAAAGGCATATTTAAGGTTATTTAGGCCAAACTAATAAAACATAGCAGTTGACCTGTGTTGAAAATTTGGTTGCATTAGTTAATAACATATTTTTAAAGCACTAAAATTAAAACAGTACACTGAACCGGAAAATAGGCCTTTTCCTTCTCAGCTTTTCCCTTAATTACAATTTACATGTATTCATTAAGAGTCATTTGTCTTGCTCAACAACAGATCATGTGGAGTGGAGTGGTTTTATTTCAAAAGTGATTATTCAACATTATTATTTAAAAAATCTCAATAATTAATATTGTCCCTCAATGATCACACAGTGTTGGTGGCATGTGGTTTTCAACAACTACCACCAAATGTTCTTCCACGTCAACAGGTTTGTATCAGTCATTCTTCAGGGAGTCTGTGGAGTTAGGTAATTTAAAATTTATTCTAAGCCAAAATAGAGCCTGCTTAAATGCCCGGCTGTCCCTTATCCCTCTTTCTTACTGGGAGAACAACTTCAAAGATACAGGCAGTCTCATGTCTGGCACAGGACTGTGGAGTGACCAGCTCAGCTGCCAGCTAAAGCCTTAACTTGTTCCCAAAAAACAACTTGGAAATTCTCATTTTAGCATGCAAGACTTTTTGGAGCAAGTGATACACTGTGAAAGCTGGCTCCAGCAGAACAGGAGGTACTCACCCAGGAGTGACCAACCTTTGAGGAAGGTGTAGAAGAGCCTCTGCACAAGCTGAGACTCGAGTCAGGAACATGAGAGCCCAAGTGAACCCTGCAAAAGCGAAAAAGCAGGAAGAAGGAGGTGGATAGGGATTACTTGCTCGCTGACAGTGTGGGAATGATGAGGCATCAAGTGAGTTGGCAGGGAGCAAGTCCCTTTTGGGATTACTCATACTAACAATTAAAAATAGATTGCTAAAAGAACACCAGTATGGTGCTGTTATGGCTGCTTTTATGTACTTTATTCTAACTTCCCCTTCCAAGGTTTACCAGCAAATCCAGTCTGGGCAACAAAACAGTTTGAACCAGAATCTGTCCCTCTAGGTGCTGATAGATATTAGTATTTACACCACAGAGACAATGGGAGAAGGGGCAGGTTTATGTTAGTGGTCCATGCAAAGGAATTTGAGAAGCAAAATCTGAAGAAAAAGAATTATAATCATAGCATTTTGTCTTTTTTTTTTTTTTAATGACGTTCAAACTTCTCCATTGAATTTATTTATATCCTTTTTTTTCTGGAAAAGAAGTAGAATAATGTATAATACCTTGGTTAGTAATTTATGATGTACATGAATACTTGTAGTGTAAGCAGGACTTTGTGCTCAGTATACATGATGTCTGAATTCAAAGGTATCTTACTGTCTTGGAGTTTGAAGGTAGCAGTTCAGACAGGGACAGGATCCACTTAATGTGGTAAAAGTGGTATTTATCCATTTTTTCTCCCATTTTTCATGCTCCCTTTTGATCTTGGAAGCACCTTGAGTTAAGCTTCTGATCTGTAGAGCATGTTTAACCGCTTCTGCAATATGTCTTGCACAGAGCTGAGGAGCCTATGGGAATTATGTTCTGTTCACTCTCAGAATTTTTACAACTCAATAAAATGAACCTCTGTTTAACACTGAAATTTTCAAACTGCCTCATGGCAGAGAGTCTGAAACAGTGCAATCCTCCTTCTTTCTTTTTCAGCCATACAAAAGCATAAGTTGATATTAACACAACGTATATTTTCAAATATTTACAATTTTTTTTTTTAACTAAACCTACTGTATTCAGTTAAATGAAGCTTTTGAGTAGCTCCTCCTGCTCCTAAAACAAGGCAAGCCTTGTGTTAGAGCGTATCTACATGGTCATGTGGTGGTTCAAAAGAGATACAGAGATAATTATCATATGTTGGTGGTGGGGGAACGTGTCTTTGAAAAGTTCTGGCCATCATCAGAAAATCAGAAACTATTATTTTGTTTGTTTCAAAACTTGAGGGCTGATAGTTCTACTTTATATTTCAAATCCTAATCGCTGCATATTTGTGAAGAACTGGAATTAATCTGATATCTTTAAGATAAATGTGCATGAATTTAGAACTTGAAGATAAAGTCTCAAAACTTTTCTCAGTAAAAGTGAGAGCCTTAATTTTTATTTTCTTTTCCATTAATTTATTTTAATCCTAAATTATTGATATTTAGTGTGTCTCTCTGCATTCAAATCTCAAGTAAACATATTATGTGTTTTATATGCCTCCAAAGAGTGTCTCTGCCTGGTGTTTGTAGGCCTGTCACATCCCCAGAAACCTTTCTTTCACCTTTTTTTTCCTGATTTATGGGCACAGGAGAGCACGAATCCCTGCCCTCCCTGAAGCCAGCTGTCGCCCAGCTGCAGCGCTGAGCTGTTCTGCACAGCCGGGACACAAACCCGGCACAGCAGAGCCGCAGCAGCGTTAATAAGGTGCCACCTTCTGATTGCTTAAAGATGTGCATCCCACGCTTTCTGAAGTTTCTAAAGTCCTCTGAACAGACAAACCTCTGGCCAAATGCTCTTTGCTCCTCTGGAAAAATTCAAGGGACCTTCAGTGACAGGACCATCTAGATTTTGATAGTGAGGAAATCTCCTTTCTTTAGATGCAAGGCTGTTCAGAAATAAGAAACTGGCATAGTTTTGAGTCATGTTTAAAAGATTCCTGAGTACTTATAGGATCCTCGAGTGTCCGGAATATTTCCAGTGATTTTGGCTGGATTATCCTATGTTTGTGATTAATGAATTTTTATTGTTTCCTTTCTAACCTGTTTTCCATTATGATTTCATGAAAAAAACACTGGCTGAAGAGTAGATCTGTAGGACGTGCCTGTGGCGTTCTCAGCTGCTCATGTGTACCATTGTTTTCTTTGCTGCTTCATGGAAACATACATGGCCCTAGACCGAGTGTGCACTTGGGAAGGCACTTGGAAAATGTCAAGAGTGGTTCTCCTCTGCTTATAGTCTGCCCTGGTGAGGCCACATCTGGAATACTGTGTCCAGTTCTGGGCCCCTCAGTTCAAGAGAGACAGGGAACTGCTTGAGAGAGTCCAGCGCAGAGCCACAAAGATGATGAAGGGAGTGGAACATCTCCCTTATGAGGAGAGGCTGAAGGAGCTGGGTCTCTTTAGCTTGGAGAAGAGGAGGCTGAGGGGTGACCTCATTAATTTTTATAAATAAGTAAAGGTTGAGTATCAGGAGGAGTCAGGCTCTTCTCAGTGATGTTCAATG